>NC_053026.1:16862930-16880659 GCF_003073215.2 Triticum urartu
AGCAAACATACAATGACTTCACAAGGAGGAACAGTAAGTAAAGTGAAGTGAAGATGAAACCAGTGACTCGTTGAAGACAATGATTTGTTGACCAGTTCCAGTTGCTGTGACAACTGTACGTCTGGTTGGAGCGGCTAGGTATTTAAACCTTAGGACACACAGTCCCGGACACCCAGTCCTGAACACGCAGCTCAGGACACCCAGTCCTCACCGTATTCTCCTTGAGCTAAGGTCACATAGACCTCGCCCAATCACTCTGGTAAGTCTTCAAGGTAGACTCCCAAACCTTCACAGACTTCGTTCACGGCAATCCACAATGTCTCTTGGATGCTCAGAACGCGACGCCTAACCGGCTGGAGGATGCACAGTCCTCAAGTGTAATAAGTCTTCAGATCACACAGACAAGAAGACTTAAGTGATGCCCAATTCTCTCTGGCTCTGGTGGTTAGGGCTTTATCCTCGCAAGGAATTCTCTCTCAAAGGCTTCGAGGTGGGTTGCTCTCAAACGACAAAAGCCGTACTTTCAATCTGAGCAGCCAACCGTTTATGGTTGTAGGGGGTGGGCTATTTATAGCCACTTGGCAACCCGACCTGATTTGTCGAAATGACCCTGGGTCACTAAGGAACTGACACGTGTTCCAACGGTCAGATTTCAAACTCACATGGCAACTTTACTTGGGCTACAAGCAAAGCTGACTTGTCCGACTCTGGACAAGATTCGCTCTCATAGTCTTCACTCGAAGACATAGGTTTTTGGTTTAGGCATCACTTTAGTCATTCTGACTGGTTCTCTTGGACCCCACTTAACAGTACGGTGGTTCCTATGACTCAACACAAAAGAAAAAGAACTACGAAAGATCTAAGTCTTCGAGCTCCATAGGCTTCATATAGTGTCTTCTCTTGTCATAGTCTTCAATGTGAATATCTTCATATACCACCTTTGACTTCAATGTCTTCATACAATTTAGGGGTCATCTCTGGTAGTAAAACCGAATCAATGAGGGACTTCTACCTGTGTTATCCTGCAATTCTCACAAACACATTAGTCCCTCAACTAGGTTTGTCGTCAATACTCCAAAACCAACTAGGGGTGGCACTAGATGCACTTACAACGTCTCCAACGTATCTATAATTTTTGATTGCTCACATGCTATATTATCTACTGTTTTGGACTATATTGGGCTTTATTTTCCACTTTTATATTATTTTTGGGACTAACCTATTAACCGGAGGCCCAGCCCAGAATTGCTGTTTTTTTGCCTATTTCAGTGTTTCGGAGAAACAGAATATCAAACGGAGTCCAAACGGAATAAAATCTTCGGGAACGTGATTTTCTCACCGAACGTGATCCAGGAGACTTGGACCCTACTACAAGGGATCAAAGAGGAGGTCACGAGGGTGGGGGCCCCCCTAGGGCGTGCCCCCTGCCTCGTGGGCCCCTCGGTGCTCCACCGACGTACTCCTTCCTCCTATATATACCTACGTACCCCCAAACGATCAGAACAGGAGCCAAAAACCTAATTCCACCGCCGCAACTTTCTGTATCCACGAGATCCCATCTTGGGGCCTGTTCCGGAGCTCCGCCGGAAGAGGGCCGTCATCACGGAGGGCTTCTACATCATACTAGCCCCTCCGATGAAGTGTGAGTAGTTTACCTCGACTCTCCGTTTGCTTTGTTTGCTCGTGTGTTAGTTTGCTTGTTTGTCGCGATGGCTCAAGATAATACTAAATTGTGTGACTTCACCAATACCAATAATAATGATTTCCTTAGCACTCCGATTGCTCCTCTTACCGATGCTGAATCTTGTGAAATTAATACTGCTTTGTTGAATCTTGTTATGAAAGATCAATTCGCCGCCTTCCTAGTGAAGATGCCGCTACTCATCTGAATAGCTTCGTTGATTTATGTGATATGCAAAAGAAAAAAGATGTCAATAATGATGTCGTTAAATTGAAGCTATTTCCTTTTTCTTAGAGATCGTGCTAAAGCTTGGTTTTCGTCTTTGCCTAAGAATAGTATTGATTCATGGAACAAGTGCAAAGATGCTTTTATCTCTAAGTATTTTCCTCCCGCTAAGATCATCTCTCTTAGAAACGATATTATGAACTTTAAACAACTTGATCATGAACATGTTGCACAAGCTTGGGAGAGAATGAAATTAATGATACGTAATTGCCCTACTCATGGTTTGAAATTTGTGGATGATTATACAAATTTATGCCGGATTGAATTTTGCTTCTAGAAATCTTTTAGATTCGGCCGCGGGAGGCACTTTTATGGAAATCACTTTAGGAGATGCTACTAAACTCCTAGATAATATTATGGTTAATTATTCTCAATGGCATACTGAAAGATCTTCTAATAAAAAAGTGCATGCGATAGAAGAAATCAATGTGTTGAGTGGAAAGATGGATGAACTTATGAAATTATTTGCTACTAAGAGTGTTTCTTCTGATCCTAATGATATGCCTTTGTCTACTTTGATTGAGAATAACAATGAATCTATGGATGTGAATTTTGTTGGTAGGAATAATTTTGGTAACAACGCTTATAGAGGGAATTTTAATCCTAGGCCATATCCTAGTAATCCTTCTAATAATTATGGAATTCCTACAACAACTCTTTGAATTATAATAAGATGCCCTCTGAATTTGAGAATAGTGTTAAAGAGTTTATGAATTCACAAAAGAATTTTAATGCTTTGCTTGAAGAGAAATTGCTTAAAGTTGATGATTTGGCTAGGAATGTTGATAGAATTTCTCTTGAGTCGATTCTTTAAAGCTTAGATCTATTCCTCCTAACCATGATATCAATGAGTCTCTCAAAGCCATGAGAATTTCCATTGATGAGTGCAAGGAAAGAACCGCTAGGATGCGTGCTTCCAAAGATGCCTTTATTAAAGCGTGTTCTTCCAATTTCTATGAAAATCAAGATGAAGATCTAAAAGTTATTGATGTGTATCCTATTAAATCTTTGTTTTGCAATATAAATCTTGATGAAACTGAATATGATCTTCCTTTACCTATAAGGCGTTCTAAAAATTCGGAGTATTTAGATCTTTATGATGAAATTTATGAAAGTGGGACTGAAAGAAATAAAAATCTAGATGTTGCTAAACCCAATATACTGGATTTCAAGGAATTTAATTATGAAGTTGCTCTTTAATTGATTGTATTTCCTTGTTGCAATCCGTGCTAAATTCTCCACATGCTTATAGTCAAGAAAGCCTTCACCGAACATATTGTTGATGCCTTGATGCAATCTTATGAAGAAACTTGAGTTGAAAGTTTCTATCCCTAGAAAACTCTATGATGAGTGGGAACCAACTATTAAAATTTAAATTAAAGATCATGAGTTTTAAGCTTTGTGTGATTTGGGTGCTAGCGTCTCTACTATTCCCAAGACTTTGTGTGATTTACTAGATTTCCGTAATTTTGATGATTGCTCTCTAAACTTGCATCTTGCGGATTCCACTATTAAGAAACCTATGGGAAGAATTAATGATGTTCTTATTGTTGCAAATAGGAATTATGTGCCCGTAGATTTCATTGTTCTTGATATAGATTGCAATCCTTCTTGCCTATTATTCTTGGTAGACCTTTCCTTAGAACGGTTGGTGCGATTATTGATATGAAGGAAGGGAATATTAGATTTCAATTTCCATTAAAAAAGGGCATGGAACACTTTCCAAGAAAGAAAATAAAATTACCATATGAAACTATCATGAGAGCCACTTATGGATTACCTACCAAAGATGGTAATACCTAGATCTATTCTTGCTCGTTATGACTAGCTAGGGGCGTTAAACGATAGCGCTTGTTGGGAGGCAACCCAATTTTATTTTTATTCCTTGCTTTTTGCTCCTGTTTAGTAATAAATAAATTATTTAACCTCTGTTTTGGTTGTGTTTTTTTGTGTTTAATTAGTGTTTGTGCCAAGTAGAGCCGTTGGGAAGACTTGGGGAAAGTCTTGTTGAACTTGCTGTAAAAAACAGAAACTTTAGCGCTCACAAGAACTGTTGTCATTTTTATTTGAAATTGATATTGAAAGTGCGTTATATCGACTAGAGGGGGGGTGAATAGGCGATTTTTATGAAAGTCTTCAGAACATGGGAGTTTTGAAGACAAACGATAAAATTAAACCTATTACCATGCAGCGGAAGGTAGACTACACTAGGCAAACCATAGTCAAGTATTCAATGAAGTGAAAGCACAAAGACTAATAGCAGCTAGGTAGTAAGGATCAGGTAGGAAGATATTGTGAAGCCAAACAGAACACGCAGTCACTCAGTGAAGACAAATGATAGAGCAAACATACAATGACTTCACAAGGAGTAACAGTAAGTAAAGTGAAGTGAAGATGAAACCAGTGACTCGTTGAAGACAATGATTTGTTGGACCAGTTCCAGTTGCTGTGACAACTGTACGTCTGGTTGGAGCGGCTAGGTATTTAAACCTTAGGACACACAGTCCCGGACACCCAGTCCTGAACACGCAGCTCAGGACACCCAGTCCTCACCGTATTCTCCTTGAGCTAAGGTCACATAGACCTCGCCCAATCACTCTGGTAAGTCTTCAAGGTAGACTCCCAAACCTTCACAGACTTTGTTCACCGGCAATCCATAATGTCTCTTGGATGCTCAGAACGCGACACCTAACCGGCTGGAGGATGCACAGTCCTCAAGTGTAATAAGTCTTCAGATCACACAGACAAGAAGACTTAAGTGATGCCCAATTCTCTCTGGCTCTGGTGGTTAGGGCTTATCCTCAAGGAATTCTCTCTCAAAGGCTTCGAGGTGGGTTGCTCTCAAACGACAAAAGCCATACTTTCAATATCTGGAGCAGGCCAACCATTTATGGTGTAGGGTGGGCTATTTATAGGCCACTTGGCAACCCCGACCTGATTTTGTCCGAAATGACCCTGGAGTCACTAATGGAACTGACGTGTTCCAACGGTCAGATTTCAAAACTCACACGGTAACTTTACTTGGGCTACAAGCAAAGCTGACTTGTCCGACTCTGGACAAGAATTCGCTCTCATAGTCCTTCCACTCGAGACATAGGTTTTTGGTTTAGGCATCACTTCAGTCATAGACTGGTTTTCTCTTGGACCCCCACTTAAACAGCACGGTGGTTCCTATGACTCAACACAAAAGAAAAAGAACTACGAAAGAATTAAGTCTTCGAGCTCCATAGGCTATATATCGTGTCTTTCTTGTCATAGTCTCAATGTGAATATCTTCATATACCCACCTTTGACTTTCAATGTCTTCATACCATTTTTAGGGGTCATCTCTGGTAGTAAAACCGATCAATGAGGGGACTTCTACTCGTTGTTATTCCTGCAATTCTCAACAAACACATTAGTCCCTCAACTTAGGGTTTGTCGTCAATACTCCAAAACAACTAGGGGTGGCACTAGATGCACTTACAATCTCCACCCTTTTTGGTGATTGATGACAAACTAGTTGAAGTTTTCAACGGGGAATATAATATGTGAAATTGTAAAGGATAAGGAATTGTCTTCATAAGTTGCAAGGGCTCCCCCTGAAGATGTGCATATAAGTTAATTTGCTTTTGGAATGCAAATGCACATGGCAGGTTGTACTTGTGGAGATCCACTTCAACTTATGATGACAATCCACTATGCATGTGAAAGTATATGAAGATAATGACATGCATAATGGAAAATGGACGTCTGCAGAATGAGCTAAGTGCGGAATTTATCGTCGCACATGCGGAATTTATCTTCGCAAAACAAGGTGGCAAATAAGTAGCAGACGACCATCTAGTTTAAGTGTTACAACTCATAAGAACCAAATGTAGCAAAAACGAGAGTTGTAAGCACGAAGCAAAATATAAAGCACCCGCCCATATGGACCCGCTTGAAGACTATCAATCTCATATGCTTCTCCCCCTTTTGTCAGTAATGACCAAAAAGGTTTGAAGACATAGAGCCTCTACTCGTTCCCATGAGGAGTAGGTGAAGTAGCAGGGTTGTTGGTGTTGTTTGGCGGTGCAGAAGAGCTTGGAGGTGCTGAAGGAGGTGGCGGTGAAGTAGCATCGTCTTCTTCCTCAATAATTCTGGCAGTCACTGTGGCAGCAGAGGAAGAGAACTCAGAGTCTTCAAGGGATGGAGTTCCTAGCAGCACAGCCCTTCGAGGAGGTGTGGAGTCAAACTTGAATCTCTCAGAGAAGCCATCCTCTTGAAGATCAGCTTCAGAACACATCATCGTGAGCCCTTTCCATGTGCGGCGACAGGTTTCATGGGCAACGAAAGCATTCTTGGTGGCAAGATTTCGAGTGCGATTAACATCCACCAAGAGGCTTTTCATCTGACGCTTCAGCCAGTCATGATGCCTATCCTGTTTCTGATGTAGAGCCACAAGAAGCTCTCGGTCGTTGAGAACACGAGTGCGCTTCTTGGGTCTTGGAGCAGTGGCACTGTCAGTGGCTTCAGTGGAAGCAGGGTGTGGTGCACGTGTAGTGCCAGCCAAAGGATACACCCGAGAAACTGCTTCAACGCCTTCAACGTTCTGAGTAAAACTCTGATGTTCTGCATTCTGAAGACTTAGAGGTTGCTTGGCAGGCTCAGAATATATGGCTTCAGTAGACATGTCCACGTCAGGCAAGAAGATCCGATGGTTGCGGGCTGAGGGCTGATACGAGATGGCGGAGTGTAGCTTGATCAGCCGCATGACCCAAGGGGCGTAGAACTTCAAACCAAACAGATCAATGCCTGATGCAGCAAGTTGGCGTATGAAGAAGTCCTGTGCATTGAAGCATTTGCCATGAAGTATATAGAAGACCAAAGTCTTCATTGCACCCTGAAGCTTGGCATTTGGAGAGTGCCCTTTGATAGGCCAGAGAGTTCGCCTGATGATGTGATAGATGGTTCTGGGCAGGTACTCAAGGTCTTCAACGAAGAACTCTGTGGGATAAGCAGCATCTTGGGGCAATGGCTTCATCATGCTGAGCATTTGACTCATATCAGGTTCTGGCCGCTGAAAGATGCTCTCAATAGCTTCAGCATGCAGCTGACAGCCTTGCTCGAAGAGATCGCCAGGAGTGGGCAAGCCAGTGAGCTCAATGATGTCAAATGCATTGGCTTCGTGATGAACGTTGCCAGTCATCCACTCCAGGACCCAAGTCTTCGGATCTCTGCTGTACCCTTTGATGTGAAGTGTGGCATAGAATTGTAGCAGCAGCTCTTCATTCCAATGCTCTTCATCAGTAACAAACTGCAGCAGACCCACTTGCTTGAAGCAATCCAACGCTTCTTCTAGACAGGGCAGACCAGCTATAGCTTCAACGTCAAGGCGCTTGTGTGGGAAGATGCGACCTTGGTTGTAAAGAATGCAAGAGTAATAGCTTCGCTGAGGATAGCTCCAGAACCGATCAGATGATATCTTTCCCTTGAGTAGGGGTTCCTGGAGCTATTGAAGAACGTGTTGTCTGCCCTGAAGCCATTGATGTTGAAGGAGCCAGGTGCTGATGCAGGACCTGGGAACCTTGGCAGTCTTGGGATTGGCTTCTGGTACCTGAGGCCTGTGCTCAACATGATAGTCGAACTGGGGACCGGCAGCAGACTCAGGAACAGAAGTGACGGGATCAGTGGCTTCGCTGTCTTCTGACTTTGTGGGGAGGGCTCCACATTAGCTTCATTGGTGGTTGTGGCAGCCTCAAGATTTTCATCCTCCACTTGACGAGCTGGAGGGTCGGTCACACAGCACGTTCTCCTTGAGGAACTGCTTCTTGGTGGGACAGGGGAGTGGGACTTGTGGTACTTCTTCTTCTGCGGCTGATGCAGCCGGAATGTCTTCAGCAGAGACTTGAGGCCTTGGACCTTTGCGAAGCCTGCGAACGCAGACGACGCCTGTGGAGTTGGAGTGGGCTGGGCCTCATAGTCTTCTTCCTCTTGTGGGCGATCCGCCCATGAAGCATCCTGTGCAATTGGCGTCAGTGGACGACCAATGCTGATGAGTTCGCTGTTTTCAAACTGAGGAAGGACTGCATCATCTTCTACATTGTCATGATGACCAATGTCTTCAGCAGCGATGGGATCAGCTGCTGGAATGTCTTCAGCTTCAGGAGCCTCTGTGGAAGCAGGCTCATGAACTGTCAGTTGACGTTCTGCGTCAGGATGAACCATAGAAATGGGTTCAACTATCAAGGGCTCTGTGGAAGCAGCCCGAGCTTTCTTGGTCTTCCTTTCTTCTTGGAGGGGGCAGTAGGAGAGGCTTCAGAGTGTTTCCTCTTCCTGGCTTCAGCCTCAGCAGTCCTTGTCTTCTTGAGCTCTGAAGCTGTTGACCGGCTTTTTGGCTTCGAGCCAGTCAGTCTAGTTGGGAAGACAATCGGAACTGCTTCTTGCCTTGGTGCATCAGGTTCAGCCGTAGCAGGCTTCTTCTTCTTCTTTGCGGCCATCCTGGGGTCGATGCCAGGACGCCCAAGTGCCTTGCGCTTCTCAGCCTCATTATAGGCTTGCACACATCTGTCAGCCAGAGTCTTCATGCGCTCACGCGAACCCTGAGCTTCTGCACGCTTCTTCACAAAGGCTTCCTTGAGCTCGTGCATCATTGTCTTGAAGTTCTTCACTTCTTGCACGCTGAGCTTGGCCATATGCTTCTTGAACTGAGCCTTTTCATAGTCAATCTTCTGCTTCAGTTCAACAATGCGCTGGGCAATAGCAAGTTCTGAAGCAATGGCGCCTTGGAAGGCGACACTGAGGCCAATGGGTAGCTGCAGATCTTCAAAGCTGATGTTTGGCGTGTCAAACCACTCGTCAATGAAGTTGTGGATGATGGTGACATCAAAGAGAGGCAGATCATTGAAGATTTCTGCTTCTTCTTTGCTCTTGATGAGTTGCTCAAGAGCGTCATCTGCAAGATCTTCATCACTTGAAAGATCAATGTCGTCATTGCGCAGAATGGCAGCAGCTGTTAGCTCTTTGCCAGTGTGAGACAGAGGCATCTTGGCCTTCTGGGGCTTGGAGACGCGTGATAAGTCTTCAGACTGCACACTGTCTTCAGGAGGTGCAGTTGCCAATGGCTTCGCCCTTGAGATTTTTGGTGAAGGGGCCGGCTTTGAAGCTTTTGGCTTCTTCAACTGCTTTGGCTTCGGCACTGCAGGCGCGTCATCAGACTCAGTGTCAGCTGCAGGCTCATTCACTGCAGTCCCTTGAACCAAGATGTAGGTGATGAGGCCTTCAAGGTTGGCGAAAGGACCGATGACATTGGGTTCTGCATGTCGTGTGCCATCTGCCCTTGGAGATGAGGGACCAGGGTTGAAGTCTAACCCAAAAGTCTTCTTGTTCTGCTTCGCTGAGTTCTGAGCAAACTGGAAGTTGCGCTTGAACAGATTGTCGTCACGACACCATAGCAGTGACGACGAGTGTGCATCAGCAGGCTGTGGTCCACGGACCATGCATGGATAGAAGCCTTGAGCAATGGCTTCATCTCTGGACCTGGGTAGAAGATTCTTGAATAGGATGTCTCCCCACGGTCTCTTGATGGCGTTTTCTCAGCATACTCTTGGGTCACAAATCTGTATTTGAACCATTGTTCTGCCCAATATCTTCGAATCCATTGGATTCGGGTCTTGCGCTGACTGTAATCCTCTTCAGGATCTGTCTTGTACATTTCTGAGAGTTCATCTGGCAGATCTCTGGAGGTCTCACCACGACGCTTTCTGCCACCCTTCCTTGCTGCTTTCTCTGAAGCCATAAACTTTAACTTGAAAGGCTTCAAGACGTTCAAAGGCTTCAAAGGTTTTCGTTTGCTGGACCAACAGGAACTGGCTTCGGGAGAATTTATGTGATGCTGTAAGAATTCTGCAAATGAATGTAGACTATGAGAACCAAAGGATTCTCCCACGGACATGTACCTGTGACAGCATTAAGGTGCGAGGGAAGGGGAAGAGGTCATATGCATTCTCAGAAGATTTTGAAGATAAATCAGTTTAGAAGACATTGACCTCATCGTGCGAAGACATTCACTCATAGATAAGAAGTTGGTTCCAGATTTGTACGAATCCACAGATCAGTACAAGTGAGGAATCTAACTACTTTGTGAAGCACAAGTGAATATACTAGGCATGTTATGAGATGCAGTATGAGAGAGATCTGCTTGTGTGAACAGAAACTGCTTGTGGTAGAAAGTGACAGATCATAGGATCAACGGTGCTGTAAAAAGGGAGTTTTATTTACCACACTGAGAACTGCTAGACGGATGGGAGATGAGGCCGAGCAGTTCATTTCCGTGCCCTAACTTGGCGACGGAGGACACCTACGGCGACGGCGGAGAGGACGATGTCCGCGGTCGGCGTGAAGACGGCGTCGGAGAGGTTGCGGCAGCGAAGCGCTTCGTCGCCGGCGTCGTCGAGGGCTAGCGGTGGCGCTAGGGTTCGTGCGAGGGTGGAAGAAGAGATAATGACCGCTGTGAGTGTGTATTTATAGGCACAGGGGCGGCACTGTGCTATTACACAGGTGCCCCTGGCGATTCGCATCTGAGGAACACGTGGCCATTATGCGGAATTTTGGGGTTTGTTCCACGTCCCACGCACGCCTGGATTGTCGGGTGGTCGTTCCTACTTCTCCGGATTTCATGTGGAGGAATGAGCATTGAAAACGGACTTAATGGTTGTCTCTGTATCTTCTGCTGACAAGGACGCAGAGAAGACATTCGACAGTTTCAATAGAATGCATATGACTTGGAGAGATAGAGTTTGAGATAGAAAGCATAGAGAGGTTAGGGTCCGATCACATTCACTTAGTTCAAAAGATTCAACACGAAGACATAGCTATAAGTGAATGCTGTAGAGGACAGAACACTAGTATATATATATAATCAACATAGTGAAGATAATCATGAAGATATGTTGAGATCGAAGCCAAACCAAATGTGAAGACATTGCAAGGTAACGCCATGAGTGAAACACTTCAAAATAGAACATTTGGTGGTGGCGTTACCCACCGTATAGGAAGTATTAGACCCAGACACAGCGCACAATTATCGTGGCGCTCCAAAGTCAAATTCCACATTAATGTATTCACACTTAGAATGTATGTCTTCATTGATTGAAGATATATGTTACTTCGTGTGTTGCACATCTAGTCATCAATATGCATAAGTGTTAGGATGTGTGCCTGATCACAGGACATTTGAGGATTCCAGGATATTTAGCTCACACCGTAACTTGCAAAACCTCTTCTCATCCAAGGGCTTGGTGAAGATATCTGCCAATTGCTCTTCAGTGTTGACGTGTATGATATCAATGTCTTCCTTCACAACATGATCTCTGAGAAAGTGATGACGAATTTCAATGTGCTTTGTCTTCGAGTGCTGAACTGGGTTGTTGGCAATCTTGATGGCGCTTTCGTTGTCGCAGTAAAGTGGCACTTGCTTCAGATGAATGCCATAATCCTTGAGTGTTTGCTTCATCCACAGAAGCTGAGCGCAGCAAGATCCAGCAGCAATGTATTCAGAATTCAGCAGTGGAAGAGAGATACAACAGTTTCTGCTTCTTTGAAGACCAACATACAAGTGATCGTCCAAGAAAGTGACCATGTTGCCCTGATGTAGACTTCGCGATCACTTTGTCACCCAGCATAATCAGCATCCGAGAATCCAACCAGATCAAACTAAGCCCTTGGATACCATAATCCTAGAGTGGGGTGTGAGCCAATATCGAAGATTCGCTTCACAGCTAAGTGATGCGACTCCTGGTGCCGCTTGAAATCGAGCACACATGCAAACACTAAGCATAATATCTGGCCTAGATGCACATAGATAAAGCAAAGAAACCAATCATGGAGCGGTATACCTTTTGATCGAACTCTTTACCATTGTCGTCAGGACCCAGATGATTTGGCTGGCATTGGTGTCGTGAAGCTTTGCAGTCTTGCATACCGAACTTCTTCAGGCAATCTTTGAGATACTTCTCTTAAGATATGAAGATGCCGTTGCATTGCTGTCGTATTTGAAGACCAAGGAAGAACTTTAGCTCTCCCATCATGGACATCTGATATTGCTCTTGCATCATATATCCAAACTCTTCACTGTACTTCTGATTGGTGCAGCCGAAGATAATGTCATCCACATATATTTGGCACACAAATAGTTCACCATCATATGTCTTCGTGAAGAGAGTAGGGTCGAGGGAACCAGGTATGAAGCCTTTGCTCTTCAGGAAGTATTTGAGTGTGTCATACCAGGCCCGAGGGGCTTGTTTGAGGCCATACAGTGCCTTGTTGAGCTTGTATACCATGTCAGGATGTTTTGGATCTTCAAAGCCAGGCGGTTGTGCAACATACACTTCTTCTTCAATCTTGCCATTGAGAAAGGCACTCTTCACATCCATTTGATATAGAAGTATGTTATGATGATTTGCATAGGCCAGCAGTATGCGTATGGCTTCAAGTCTAGCCACAGGAGCAAATGTTTCATCGAAGTCAATGCCTTCCACTTGAGTATATCCTTGAGCAACGAGACGAGCTTTGTTTCTGACAACTTGACCATGCTCATCTTGCTTGTTGCGGTATATCCATTTGGTGCCTATTATATTGTGCTTCCGTGGATCAGGACGCTTAACCAGTTCCCATACATTATTCAGCTCAAACTGTTGAAGCTCTTCTTGCATAGCTTGAATCCATTCAGGTTCCATGAAGGCTTCTTCAACTTTCTTGGGTTCTGATATTGAGACGAATGCGAAGTGCCCACAGAAATTTGCTAGCTGAGTTGCCCTTGAACGAGTGAGTGGACCAGGTGCATTGATGCTATCAATTATTCTTTCAATCTGCACTTCATTGGCAACGCGAGGATGTACAGGGCGAAGACTTTGCTCTTGCTGTTCATTGTCGTTGTTGGAAGGAATGTCTTCAGGCTGAGCATTGTCTTCATGTTGATCAGGTGCTGAAATGATAAGTTCTTCTTCAGGATGAGCTTCAGAAGGTATAATTTCTCCAGTTCCCATTAGCTTGATTGATTCACTGGATGGAACTTCATCTAGCACATTTGGCAGCTGCTCTCTTTGTGAACCGTTGGTCTCATCGAACCGCACATCCACTGTTTCAACCACTTTGTAATGAAAGAGATTGAAGACTCTGTAGGAGTGCGAATCCTTTCCATATCCAAGCATAAAACCCTCATGTGCTTTTGGTGCAAATTTTGAGGTGTGATGTGGGTCCTTGATCCAGCACCTTGCGCCAAATACTCTGAAGTAACTGACATTTGGCTTTGCCAGTAAGGAGCTCATAAGATGTCTTGTTCAGTAGCTTGTGAAGATAAACACGATTGATTGTATGGCATGCAGTATCAATGGCTTCGGGCCAGAATTTTCTTGGGGTCTTGTATTCATCTAGCATCGTTCTGGCCATCTCATTAAGTGTTCTGTTCTTGCGTTCGACGACGCCATTCTGCTGTGGCGTGTACGGGGCTGAGAATTCATGTGTGATGCCCAAGGTATCAAGATATGTATCAAGGCCAGTGTTCTTGAATTCAGTGCCATTGTCACTTCTGATGTGCTTTATCTTGGCGCCAAAATTGTTCATAGCTCGATTGGCGAAGCGTCTGAAGACATCCTGCACTTCAGTCTTGTAAAGGATTATGTGCACCCAAGTATATCTAGAATAATCATCAACAATAACGAAGCCATAGAGGCAAGCAATAGTAGTAAAGAGTTGAGTAATGAGTGGGACCGAAAAGATCCATGTGAAGCAGTTCGAAGGGTCGAGTAGTGGTCATGATTGTCTTCGAGGGATGTTTGGCCCTCGTCATCTTCCCTGCTTCACAGGCACCGCATAAGTGGTCTTTCTTGAACTTGACGCCCTCGATGCCTATGACATGCTTCTTCTTCGCAAGGGTGTGGAGGTTCCTCATGCCAGCATGTCCAAGCCTCCGATGCCAGAGCCAGCATTCTGAAGCCTTTGCTAGAAGACATACTGCAAGCTGTGGCCCTGCTGAGAAATCTACCACGTACAAATCATCTTTTCGATACCCTTCAAACACTAGAGACTTGTCAGATTCCATTAGTACAAGGCAACGATATTTTCCAAACATTACGATCATGTTCAAATCGCAAAGCATTGAGACAGACATTAAGTTGAAGCCAAGGGATTCAACAAGCATGACTTTATCCATGTGTTGATCCCTTGAGATTGCAACTCTACCTAGACCCAATACCTTACTTTTACCAGTGTCAGCAAATGTGATGTGGCTCTTGTCGGATGGACGTAAGGTTGAGTCCATAAGAAGACTTCTTTTGCCAGTCATGTGATTTGTACACCCACTGTCAATAATCCATTCTGAAGACGCTGGTGTCGTACCCTACAGTGCAGTTAGGGGGATAGGCTTCACCAAGAGCATTGTGAAGCAAAAACATTTGACGAACCAGTGGGTTATGAAAGCTTAGATCCAGGTTAGGACTAATAGGGAGAGTAGCAAGCGATTCAGGTACGAAGTACATAGTAAGACCATTTGGGCATTTGATCTTGCGCCCTACAAGATGTTTAAGGTCCCCAGCAATAGCGTCAGACGATTTTGGTTTTCTGCTGGAGACCTTTCCCTGCAAAAGAGAGTTAAGCTTTCTTAGCCACCCACATCTTCAAGGGTGGCTTAGAAGCAATAAGTCTAAGTGCAGCATCTGAGAATTTTGGCTTTGAAGCCCTAGCAAACAGTCTTGCAGGCGGACAATAGTACTCATAAGAATAAGCAGAATAGTTCTTGGTCTTATGAACATGGCGGTTTGATGAACCGCTCTCATATTCATATGCCTGAGTATGGTTTCCCTGCAAAACATTTGCGTTAGTGCGACTCAGGTGAGTCCTCTGTCTGTATGAAGCCTTTGGACCGTATGAAGCCTTTGGTCTGAGGTTTGTCTTCTTCACGTGAGGTGTCATGATGACATTCACAGGAAGATTCTCCAGACACCTTTTCGGAACCCAGATCTTCTTCATAGGCGGTCCATTCCTGCAGTTAGTACCAATGTACCTGGCAAACACTTCACCATTCTGATTCTTAAACAGTATATAGTTTGCATCAAAGGATTCATCAATGATAATGGGGTTAGCACAAGTGAAGCCAGATAGATTGGATGGATCTGCTGAAGGTTCCTTTGCAGCAACCCACATGGTTTTGGGGTACTGCTCAGGTTTCCAGTAAGAGCCATCTGCATTCATTTTCCTTACGAACCCAACACCCTCTTTCCTAGGGTTTCGGTTCAGAATCTGCTTTTTGAGGACATCACATAGTGTCTGATGCCCTTTAAGACTTTTGTACATCCCTGTTTCAAGCAATGTCTTCAACCTAGCATTCTCATCAGCAATAGCAGTGGTATCCTCAGCAGAGGGGTTAGTTACCACATCAACAGTTGAAGATATTGCAACAGCAGTAGCAGTAGAACATTCAGCAACAGAAGTAGCATTATCACGCTCAATGCATTTAAGACATGGTGGTTCAAATCCTTCCTGAGCGGGACTGATCTGTTTGGCGCGAAGTGACTCGTTTTCCGTTTGAAGATCTTCATGAGCCGCTCTCAATTTCTCAAGATCTTGCTTCCTTTGAAGATAATCATAGGAAAGCTTTTCATGAGTTGTTGAGAGAGTTTCATGACGACTTTTCAAGTTCCTGATACTTAACGTGAAGATTTTTTATGTCTTCAATTAAGGATTCAGATCGAGTCATTTCAGCACCTAACAGATCATCGCTTCTGTCTAACAGTTTTTGAATATGTTCCATAGCTTTCTGTTGTAAGTTGCAATTTTAGCAAGTGTTTTGTAGCTAGGTTTTGAAACCACAATCAGAGTCATCGTCACTAGATGTTTGATAGTGAGTAGTGCGTGTGTTTACCTTGGCACCGCGTGCCATGAAGCATTAGGTGGAAGCGGAGCAGTCCTTGTCATTTGCATCGGTGTCGGTGATGGAGTCATTGTCTTCAGTGTTGAAGATGGACTTGGAAACGTATGCTGTAGCCAGACTTGCGACGCCTGAGTCGGATTCCTCCTCAGACTCCACCTCCGCCTCCTCAGAAGCAGACTCCTCCTCTGAATCCATTTCCTTGCCAACAAACGCACGTGCCTTGCCAGATGAGCTCTTCTTGTGTGATGAAGACTTTGAGGAAGACTTGGAAGAAGACTTTGAGTATTTCTTCTTCTTCTTCTTGTCGTCAGAGTCATATTCCTTGCTCTTCTTCTTCTTTTTGTTCCTCATTGTCCCACTGTGGACACTCAGAGATGAAGTGCCAGTTTCTGCACTTTGGACATGTTTTCTCTTGTAGTCCATGAGCAGGAGCTTCATCATTCCTTGAACTTGATCGGGAAGACTTTCTCTTCTGGTGAATTTTTGGAACTTCTTGACAAGCATAGCAAGTTCCCTTCCAATGTCTTCAGGATCATCAGAACTGCTTCAGATTCTTCTTCAGATGAGGAGACAGCTTTTGCCCTTCAAGGCACGAGTTCGCCCATAGTTGGACCGTAGATATCTCTTCTCCGAAAAGCTGAAACTCATGTGTGTTGAGCCTCTCAAGGTATGTCAAGACGGATCGATGTCTTGAAATCAGGACGTTCTTGAATCATCACGGGCCAGGATGTCAAACGAACAATCAAGTGATCAGCAGCGTCTTGACCCGTGTTTGGTAATCTCAGTGGCGCCGAGGGCTTGAAGCTCATTTGTGATGTCAGTGAGTCGGTCAAATGTGTGCTGGACATTCTCATTGTCATTTCGCTTGAAGCGGTTGAAGAGGTTGCGAAGGACACTGATTCTCTGATCTCTCTGGGTTGAGATGCCTTCATTGACCTTGGAGAGCCAGTCCCAGACCAGCTTGGATGTCTTCAAAGCACTCACACGGCCATACTGTCCTTTGGTCAGATGACCACAGATGATATTCTTGGCAGTAGAGTCCAGTTGAACGAATTTCTTGACATCAGCAGCAGTGACACCTTCTCCAGCCTTGGGAACGCCGTTCTCGACAACATACCATAGGTCGACGTCAATGGCTTCAAGATGCATACGCATCTTATTCTTCCAGTAGGGATATTCAGTTCCATCGAAGACGGGGCACGCAGCGGAGACTTTAATTATCCCTGCAGTCGACATAGCTAAAACTCCAGGTGGTTAAACCGAATCACACAGAACAAGGGAGCACCTTGCTCTGATACCAATTGAAAGTGCGTTATATCGACTAGAGGGGGGGTGAATAGGCGATTTTTATGAAAGTCTTCAGAACATGGGAGTTTTGAAGACAAACGATAAAATTAAACCTATTACCATGCAGCGGAAGGTAGACTACACTAGGCAAACCATAGTCAAGTATTCAATGAAGTGAAAGCACAAAGACTAATAGCAGCTAGGTAGTAAGGATCAGGTAGGAAGATATTGTGAAGCCAAACAGAACACGCAGTCACTCAGTGAAGACAAATGATAGAGCAAACATACAATGACTTCACAAGGAGTAACAGTAAGTAAAGTGAAGTGAAGATGAAACCACGTGACTCGTTGAAGACAATGATTTGTTGGAACCAGTTCCAGTTGCTGTGACAACTGTACGTCTGGTTGGAGCGGCTAGGTATTTAAACCTTAGGACACACAGTCCCGGACACCCAGTCCTGAACACGCAGCTCAGGACACCCAGTCCTCACCGTATTCTCCTTGAGCTAAGGTCACATAGACCTCGCCCAATTACTCTGGTAAGTCTTCAAGGTAGACCCCCAAACCTTCACAGACTTCGTTCGACGATGG
>NC_053026.1:16881659-16902464 GCF_003073215.2 Triticum urartu
CGTCGTCTGCTTCATCTCCCTGGCCACCCCACTGACGCCGAAGATCACCAGAGCGCCGCCACCGTCATCGCCCGACGCACTCGCCATCGACCACCACCGCAGTGAGCTCTCTCTCCGTCCTCGTCCGTCCGATCTAGATTATACGGTCGTGACTATATTAGATCGAACAGTTAGGTTTTTTTTACTAGATCGGTTTAGCTTCGGTTTATTTACGGTTTAGATCTAATCGGTTTAGCCGATCGGTCTTTCTCTTTTGGCCCATACACGTATCGGTTATTTTCCGCCCGAGCGCTGTTTATTTTCAGCTCGCACACCCCGTAGCGCCCGTTAGTTTTTTTTTGTTATTTTCGTTTCTGTTTTAAAATCAGAATAGTTCTGATTTTATATTGCTTATAACTTTTATGTTTTAGATCCAAATTGATTGATTCTTTTTGCATTAGATTCGAAATTTGTTGAAGTTTCTGTTAGTGGCATTGGATTTCAAATTTGAGTTGTTTAAATTTGAATTTGATGAATTATGTTCAAATTGGTATTTTGGCCATAACTTGAGTTTAAAAATAGATTTTAACATGATTCTTTTTGCTACTGGTCACTTGTGGTATTGTTTAGCTGTAGGATTTATTTTGGTGATTTTAGAATATTTTAAATTAGGGTTTTATTAAAAACAGTACTGTTTTGCTATTATAATTGTTATAGTCATATAATTATTGTTTTTAATTATTTATTTAATTAATTCCTTTTGTAGCTTTTCACTTGTTGATTATAAGTTCATGTTGGGCTACAGTAGATAAATTATTGTAATTATTTATTAGTGTTTAGCTACTGTTTTTATATTTGCATGCTTAGCTAATAGTTTTAGTTAATAGAAATAGTTTTTAGTTACAAAACAAATTATATTGCCAGTTCAATATAGGTTGTTATTAATTCTGTTAATTAGGAGCAAATTAGTCTTCATAATTATTTTACTATTGTTTACTATTGTCTTAGTGTTTTGCTAGTTGTTATAGTATTAACTAGATGGTTATAGAAGTTTTATATTAGTTCTTTTTGCTAGCTATTAAATTAGTAATTTATTTTCTGTTATTTTATTAGAGTTATATTTTCTTTGCTGTAGAAAAGTTATTAGAGTAATTTAGTGATGTTATGTAAGATTTGTGTGTATTTGGTCTCCACTAGTTTTCCTTGAAGTTTTCCTTCGAAGTTTTCCTTTGGTTTTTATTTGGTTTTCTTCTTGCTTTTTGATTGTTATTTTGATTGCTAGTATTGTTTGCTAGGACGATTGCTTATATGATTACCATGTTTGACTATATAGATTTATATCAGAGTGACGAATAGTTTTATCAAGTTTCCGAGAGCGTTTATCTTCATCAAGTAATACCAGGCAAGTTCACTTTGACCATGTTTTTCATACCTATGTTTTATTTGCATGTAGTAGCACCTTTTCAATAATCCCGCCAGTAGTGATATTGATTTCTTGTAGTTGAGTAGTGAGGTAGGAACCCGTCTCCCTGTTATCAAGCCAGGGACGTTATATAGTTTTCATGCTACGCTATAGTAGACGGGGTTTGGTATGAGTGCATGAGAGTGGTGTGAAGAAGGAGGACTCTACGTCAATGGAGACAACTTCATGATGGCACCGGCAAGGACTACATCTTCTGGACTCGTCAAGATTTCGAGACTCGAGACAAGAATTCAACACACACTACTGGGTGAAGGACGGTTGACGGGCACCTTGGAGAAACCAGTGGTTGGCCGGGATGCATGGAGAAGCGCCATGACATCTCGCGGAAAGCTTCACCTAGACTCAAAGAGACGGAAGAATACTTCATGCCCGGAAGCTTACCTGTGCAACCGCAAGTCACTATGGGCTCTGGCTTGGTTGACCTTAGTGGTGACTCTGGCTGGGACGGTGCTAGCAGATGTAGAACTACGGTAGGATTGGATGAGCACCGGACAGTGGTCAGAGGAACTCTTTAGGAGACCATGTTTTGGTCATCTTATTCTCCAACACCCTGAAGTGCGAGAATGTAAAGAGAGGGATCGAATATTGCGGGTAAAGTGTACAAACCTGTACAGAGGGTTAAAACCTAATCGATTAGCCGTGTCCCCGGTTACGGACAATTTGAGCCTCTGGACTTGGATCTATCTCGTAACTCTCAACACCGGACTGATAAATTAATTGTGGGCAACTTATGATGATTTGGGCTATGAGACATCGGTTGGCGGAACCATGTCATGATAGAAAACTCCGTAGTACAGACCCCGGGTAATTCCTTTGATGTAGGGAAAATAAAACCAGCTTTTATGCAAACAGAACTCAGATACAGAGCCACAAAGCCATATTGCATATAGTATAGTTTATCATTTTTTTGCTTACAGTGATCTTGCCGGTACATTCAATGTACTGACCTACACGGCTGCAACGTCTCATGTTGCAGATATGTTTCTTCCGACGAGTAAGAGTTGCGTCATAGGGTTACGGTCTACACTCAACCTGCCGATGGCGTTGATGGGACTCCACATCCGATTGTTTGTTTCCGCTGAGACTTATGAGGTATATATCAGTTTTATGTTATTTATACATGTGATTGCACATTGATATATACATTGGTGTACTGTGTGTGCCAGCATACCGATCCAGGGATGGCACAGATACACAGAGGCTTGACCGTCTGAGGTCAGGTCGCTACATGACTCAACATAAAAGTAAATGGATAGGCCCTTCGCAAAGGGAAGCAGGGATTTGTAGAGGTGCCAGAGCTCAGTTTTGAAATAGAGATAAATTGTATTTTGAGCGGTATACTTTCATTGTCAACGTAACCACTAAGAGATGGCGATATCTTCCATGCTAAACACATTATAGGCGGTTCCCAAATAGAATGGTAAAGTTTATACTCCCCCTCCACCAACAAGCATCAATCCATGGCTTGCACAAAACAACGAGTGCATCCAACATACATTAGGTCCCAGAGGGAGTTTTGTTTGCAATTAATTTTGATTTAGTTTTCATAAAGCATGGGACTGGGCATCCCGGTGACCAGCCATTTTCTCGTGAGTGAGGAGCGGAGTCCACTCCTCTTGAGAATAACCAGCCTAACACGGAAGATAAGGACAGCCTTTGTTGATACATGACCTATTCGAGCATACAAAACAGAATGTTTATTTGAAGATTTAGAGTTTGGCACATACAAATTTACTTGGAACGGTAGGTAGACACCGCATATGGGAAGGTATAGTGGACTCATCTGGAATAACTTTGGGGTTTAAGGGATTGGATGCACAAGCAGTATTCCTGCTTAGTACAAGTGAAGGCTAGCAAAAGACTGGGAAGAGACCAACTAGAGAGCGACAACAGCCATGTACATGCATTAAAATTAATAAACATTGGATGCAAGCATGAGTAGGATATAATCCACCATGAACATAAATATCGTGAAGGCTATGTTGATTTTGTTTCAACTACATGCGTGAACATGTGCCAAGTCAAGTCACTTAAATCATTCAAAGGAGGATACCACCCCATCATACCACATCATAATCATCTCAATAGCATGTTGGCACACAAGGTAAACCATTATAACTCATAGCTAATCAAGCATGGCACAAGCAACTATAATCTCTAATTGTCATTGCAAACATGTTTGTTCATAATAAGTTGAATCAAGAACGACGGGCTCATCATATTTAGAAAAACAAAAGAGGTCGAGTTCATACCAGCTTTTCTCATCTCAGTCAGTCCATCGTATATCATCATAATTGCCTTTCACTTGCACGACCGAACGGTGTGAATAATAATAAGAGTGCACGTGCATTGGACTAAGCTGGAATCTGCAAGCATTCAATAAACAGGAGAAGACAAGGCAATATGGGCTCTTGGTTAAATCAACAATAATGCATATAAGAGCCACTTCAACAATTTAATTACGGTCTTCTCCTACTAAGCCCCAAAGAAAAGAAAAGAAATAAAACTATATACACGGGAATGCGCCCAACAAGCAAAAGAAGAACGGGAAATATTTTTGGGTTTTCTTTTTAATTTTTACTACTACAGTAGAAAAATAAACTACTCCTAATTTTTTTTGGTTTTTCTTAAGGTTTAACAAAAACACAAGAAGAAAGCAGGAAAAGGAAAATAAACTAGCATGGATATTACAGTGAAGAAGTATGAGCACCGACATTTAGCAATGAGTGTGTGTGAGCATAAATGTAATGTCGGTGAGAAATACGTACTCCCCCAAGCTTAGGCTTTTGGCCTAAGTTGGTCTATGGCCATGGCTAGCCTGGAGGATATCCATAATAATAATTGTTGGGGTCGTACTGTGATGAAGAAGGATAGTTGGGATCATACTGATGTGCAGCGGTTATCGCCTGCTGAGCTGCAGCGTGGAGTCTGGCTGCCTCCGCTCTCCTCTCGTACTCTTCTGCCTCCTCTTTGGTAATAACATATCTTCGTTTTGTCTGCGAATCAAAGAAGGCAGGAGCAGGGAGAGTAATACGAAAAACACGTCGTTTATCAAAAATTAAGCGATATAAGAGAGGTGATTCAGGCCTCTCGACAAACTGGTGTGAAGCCATAGAGTTATAATCTAAATGTGCAGGAGGCTACTCCATATCACCCTCACGAATGTCTATTTCAAGAAAATGAGCTAAGCGGGTTGCATAAATTCCTCCAAAGAAATCTCCATTATGTCTATTATGATGCAACCTACGAGCTACAATGGCTCCGATATGATAAGATTGGTCTCCTAACACAGCACTCCTAAGAATGCTAAGATCAGGGACACACATGTGACATGCTTCATCCTTAGCATTTATGCATCTATCGATGAAGAGAGCAAAATAATGTATAGCAGGAAAGTGAATGCTCCCTATGGTAGCCTGCGTTATGTCTCTGGATTCCCCCACAGTTATACTAGCAAGAAAGTTTCTAAATTCAGATTTAGGGGAATCCCTATTACTGCCCCATGATGGAAGTTCACAAGCAGAAGTGAAATCCTCTAGGTCCATGGTATAAGATTTGTCATAAAGATCAAACATGACTGAAGGAGAATTACGCGAAGATGAATACTCAAACCTCCTCACAAATGAACTTGTGAGATCATGATACCGGGGCATTTGTTAGCCTCAAAATCTTCAAGACCGGCATTGCGCAAATATGCTTTGAATTCTTCTTTAATTCTTGCACGGTCCATAAAATTTTCCGACGGCCATTCGCAAGGCCGTACTGGAGCGTCTCTTGGTGGATCCTCGTCAGCATCGCGCATAGCAATCATGGGTCCTTGCTTCTTAGAGGAACCACCTTGGAACATCTTCCTAAACATATTGTTTTTCTCTGAAAAATTCTGAAATTTTTAGTAACTTCAAAATAAAAGTAAACCAAACTCAGTAATATTGATAGCAACTACTCCTACAAGTACCTAGAGCCTATATCGAGCATTAGAACTACTTGGAACCATATAAATTTGACATGCAAGCTCAAGAACATGGTCACCTATGCAGCACAAATTTGCAAAGAATAAAGCACTAGAACAAAAACTAATTGGACCAATGGAGGAGTCACATACCAAGGAACAATCTCCCCAAGCAGTTTTGAGAGAGGTGCTTTGAGCAAGGAGATCGAAAATCACAGCAAAAGTGGCTGGAACTCGTGCTTGAGTTGGTTTTTCGGGTTTGTGTGAGATAGAGAAAGAAGATGGGATTGACAAAACCTTCTGGTTGCATCATATACAACTCTTATTTTAAGAAATCCATGAAGGAATACATTTTTGACATCCATTTGTCAGATTTCATGAAGTGCAGCAACTGCTAACATGATTCGGACAGACTTTTAAGCATCGATATGAGTGATAAAATCTCATCATAGTTAACACCTTGAACTTGTCGAAAACATTTTGCGACAATTCGAGCTTTGTAGATAGTAACACTACTATCAGCGTCCGTCTTCCTCTTGAAGATTCATTTATTCTTAATGACTCACTGATCATCGGGCAAGTCAATCAAAGTCCATACTTTGTTCTCATACATGGATCGCATCTCAGATTTCATGGCCTCAAGCCATTTTGCGGAATCTGCGCTCATCATCGCTTCCTCATAGTTCGTAGGTTCGTCATGGTCAAGTAACATGACATCCAGAACAGAATTACCGTACCATGATAACCCACAAGTATAGGGAATCGCAACAGCTTTCGAGGGTAGAGTATTCAACCCAAATTTATTGATTCGACAGAAGGGGAGCCAAAGAATATTCTCAAGTATTAGTAGCTGAGTTGTCAATTCAACCACACCTGGAAACTTAGTATCTGCAGCAAAGTGTTTAGTAGCAAAGTAATATGATAGTGGTGGTAGCGGCAACAAAAGTAAAGACAGCAAAAGTAATGTTTTTGGTATTTTGTAGTGATTGTAACAGTAGCAGCGGAAAAGTAAATAAGCGAGAACCAGTATATGGAAAACTCGTAGGCACTGGATCAGTGATGGATAATTATGCCGGATGCGGTTCATCATGTAATAGTCATAACATAGGGTGACATAGAACTAGCTCCAGTTCATCAATGTAATGTCGACATGTATTCCCTATATAGTCATACGTGCTTATGGAAAAGAACTTGCATGACATCTTTTGTCCTAGCCTCCCGTGGCAGCGGGGTCCTATTGTAAACTAAGGGATATTAAGGCCTCCTTTTAATAGAGAACCGGAACAAAGCATTAGCACATAGTGAATACATTAACTCCTCAAACTATGGTCATCACCGGGAGTGGTCCCGATTATTGTCACTTCGGGGTTGCCGGATCATAACACATAGTAGGTGACTATAGACTTGCAAGATAGGATCAAGAACTCACATATATTCATGAAAACATAATAGGTTCAGATCTGAAATCATGGCACTCGGGCACTAGTGACAAGCATTAAGCATAGCAAAGTCATAGCAACATCGATCTCAGAACATAATGGATACTAGGGATCAAACCCTAACAAAACTAACTCGATTACATGATAAATCTCATCTAACCCATCACCGTCCAGCAAGCCTATGATGGAATTACTCACGCACGGCGGTGAGCATCATGAAATTGGTGATTGAGGATGGTTGATGATGACGACGGCGACGAATCCCCCTCTCCGGAGCCCCGAACGGACTCCAGATCAGCCCTCCCAAGAGGTTTTAGGGCTTGGCGGCGGCTCCATATCGTAAAACGCAATGATTTCTTCTCTCTGATTCTTTTCTCATCGAAACTCAATATATGGAGGTGGAGTTGGAGTCGGAGAGCAACAGGGGGCCCACGAGGTAGGGGGCGCGCCCTAGGGGGGGGCGCCCCCCACCCTCGTGAGAAGGGTGTGGGCCCCCTGGTCTTCATCTTTGGCGAGGATTTTTTATTGTTTTTTCTAAGATGTTCCGTGGAGTTTGAGGTCATTCCGAGAATATTTGTTTTCTGCACATAAAACAACACCATGGTAATTCTGCTGAAAACAGCGTCTGTCCGGGTTAGTTTCATTCAAATCATACAAGTTAGAGTCCAAAACAAGGGCAAAAGTGTTCGGAAAAGTAGATACGACGAAAACGTATCGTACCACTCTGGTGTGGATCTTACTCTGGTTGACCTACGAGGTTTGGTAGTAACTTGATCAGAAGTTTCATGATCATCATCATTAGCTTCCTCACTTACTGGTGTAGGAATCACTAGAACTAATTTCAGTGATGAACTACTTTCCAATAAGGGAGAAGGTACAATTACCTCGTCAAGTTCTACTTTCCTCCCAGTCACTTCTTTCGGGAGAAACGCCTTCTCTAGAAAGGATCCATTCTTAGCAACGAATGTCTTGCCTTCGGATCTGCGATAGAAGGTGTACCCAACTATCTCCTCTGGGTATCCTATGAAGACACATTTCTCTGGTTTGGGTTTGAGCTTATCAGGATGAAACTTTTTCACATAAGCATCACAACCCCAAACTTTAAGAAACGATGACTTTGGTTCTTGCCAAACCATAGTTCATACGGTGTCATCTCAAGGATTTATTTGGTGCCCTATTTAATGTGAATGCAACTGTCTCTAATGCATAACCCCAAAACGATAGTGGTAATTCGGTAAGAGACATCATAGATTGCACTATATCCAATAAAGTACGGTTATGATGTTCGGGCACACCATTATGCTGTGGTGTTCCAAGTGGCATGAATTTGCGAAACTATTCCACATTGTTTTAGTTGAAGACCAAACTCGTAACTCAAATATTCGTCTCTGCGATTAGATCGTAGAAACTTTATTTTCTTGTTACGATGATTTTCAACTTCACTCTGAATTTTTTTGAACTTTTCAAATGTTTCAGACTTATGTTTCATCAAGTAGATATACCCATATCTTCTGAAATCATCTATCAAGGTCAGAAAATAATGATACCCGCCACGAGCCTCAGTACTCATCGGACTGTATACATCAGTATGTATTATTTCCAATAAGTCAGTTGCTCGCTCCATTGTTCCGAAGAACGGAGTCTTAGTCATCTTGCCCATGAGGCATGGTTCGCAAGCATCAAGTGATTCATAATCAAGCGATTCCAAAAGTCCATCAGCATGGAGTTTCTTCATGCGCTTTATACCAATATGACCTAAATGGCAATGCCACAAATAGGTTGCACTATCATTATTAACTTTGCATCTTTTGGCTTCAATATTATGAATATTATGAATATGTGTATTACTATGATCGAGATTCAATAAACCATTCACCTGGGGTGTATGTCCATTGAAGGTTTTATTCATGTAAACAGAACAACAATTATTCTCTGATTTTAAATGAATAACCGTATTGTAATAAACATGATCAAATCATATTCATGCTTAACACAAACACCAAATAACATTTATTTAGGTTCAACACTAATCTCGAAAGTATAGGGAGTGCGCGATGATGATCATATCAATCTTGGAACCACTTCCAACACACATCGTCACTTTACCCTTAACTAGTCTCTGTTCATTCTGCAACTCCCGTTTCGAGTTACTAATCTCAGCAACTGAACTAGTATCAAATACTGAGGGGTTGCTATAAACACTAGTAAAGTACACATCAATAACATGTATATCAAATATACCTTTGTTCACTTTGCCATCCTTATTATCCGCCAAATACTTGGGGCAGTTCTGCTTCCAGTGACCAGTCCCTTTGCAGTAGAAGCACTTAGTCTCAGGCTTAGGTCTAGACTTGGGCTTCTTCACTTGAGCAGCAACTTGCTTTTCGTTCTTTTTAAGCTCCCCTTCTTCC
Organism: Triticum urartu; assembly: GCF_003073215.2. Taxonomy (NCBI): domain Eukaryota; kingdom Viridiplantae; phylum Streptophyta; class Magnoliopsida; order Poales; family Poaceae; genus Triticum; species Triticum urartu. The sequence continues at coordinate 16,890,921 of NC_053026.1, forward strand.
CTTTGCCCTTTTCTTGAAACTAGTGGTCTTGTCAACCATCAACACTTGATGCTTTTCTTGATTTCTACCTTCGTCGATTTCCGCATCACGAAGAGCTTGGGAATCGTTTCTGTTATCCCTTGCATATTATAGTTCATCACGAAGTTCCAGTAACTTGGTGATAGTGACTAGAGAACTATGTCAATCACTATCTTATCTGGAAGATTAACTTCCACTTGATTCAAGTGATTGTAGTACCCAGACAATCTGAGCTCATGCTCACTCGTTGAGCTATTCTCGTCCGTCTTGTAGGCAAAGTACTTGTCAGAGGTCTCATACCTCTTGACTCGGGCACGAGTATGAAATACCAATTTCAACTCTTGGAACATCTTATATGCTGCACGTCGTTCAAAAAAAATTTGAAGTCCCGGTTCTAAGCCGTAAAGCATGGTGCACTAAACTATCAAGTAGTCATCATACCGAGCTTGTCAAACATTCATAACGTCTGCATCTGCTCCTGCAATAGTTTTGTCTCCTAGTGGTGCATCAAGGACATAATACTTCTGTGCAGCATTGAGGATAATCCTCGGATCACGAAGCTAGTCTGCATCATTGCTACTAACATATTTCAACTTATTTTTCTCTAGGAACATATCAAAAAATAAACGGGGAGCTACATCGCAAGCTATTGATCTACAACATAGATATGCAAATACTATCAAGACTAAGTTCATGATAAATTAAAGTTCAATTAATCCAATTACTTAATAACTCCCACTTAGATAGACATCCCTCTAATCATCTAAGTGATCATGTGATCCATATCAACTAAACCATGTCCGATCATCACGTGAGATGGAGTAGTTTTCAATGGTGAACATCACTATGTTGATCATGTCTACTATATGATTCACGCTCGACCTTTCGGTCTCCAGTGTTCCGACGCCATATCTGCATATGCTAGGCTCATCAAGTTTAACCCGAGTATTCCGCGTGTGCAAAACTGGCTTGCACCCATTGTATGTGAACGTAGAGCTTATCACACCCGATCATCACGTTGTGTCTCAGCACGAAGAACTGTCGCAACGGTGCATACTCAGGGAGAACACTTATACCTTGAAATTTAGTGAGAGATCATCTTATAATGCCACCACCGAACTAAGCAAAATAAGATGCATAAAGGATAAACATCATATGCAATCAAAATATGTGACATGATATGGCCATCATCATCTTGTGCTTTTGATCTCCATCTCCAAAGTACCGTCATGATCTCCATCGTCACCGGCATGACACCATGATCTCCATCATCTTGACCTCTATCAATGTGTCGTCACATGATTGTCTCACCAACTATTGCTTTTGCAACTATTGCTATCGCATAGCGATAAAGTAAAGCAATTGTATGGTTCTTGCATCTTATGCAATAAAGAGACAACCATAAGGCTACTGCCACTTGCCGATAACTTTAACAAAACATGATCATCTTATACCACAAATTATATCTCATCACGTCTTGACCATATCACATCACAACATGCCCTTCAAAAACAAGTTAGACGTCCTCTACTTTGTTGTTGCAAGTTTTACATGGCAGCTACGGGCTTAGCAAGAACCGTTCTTACCTACTCATCAAAAACCACAACGCGGTATAGTGATTGCTTTTTGATCTTCAGAAAGAACCATGTTCATTGAATCCGATTCAACTAAAGCTGGAGAAACAGACACCCACTCACTACTAGGGAAAAGGTTATAGGTAGACGCTTACTAGTAGCGAGGGTTTATAACCCTCGCTACTGCTACTTACTAGTAGCGTGGGTTTTTAACCCTCGCCACTACTAAGTTGATACTAGTAGCGCGGGTTTTTAACCCTCGCTACTATTAAGCAGTCTCTACCGTGCCCTCGCAAGACATGCCATAGTAGTAGCGAGGGGTACAAGCCCGCGCTACTACTAAGTTGATAGTAGTAGCGCGGTTTTACACCCCTCGCTACTACTAAGTTGAGGTAGGTGAAATCCCCGTATCCTCAGCCAAATCCCTCCTCTCTCCCTCACTTTCCCCCTCTCTCACTTTCCTCGTCTCTCCCTCATACTCCAGCGGTGGCCGCCGCTGGTACACTCTGCTTTCTTCACCCCCTCCCTCTCCGATATCCCTCCGGTGGGAGGTCGCCAGAGCTCCTCGCTGCCGCCAAGATGCGGAAGCGCGACCATGGCATCATCCTCCTCGCCGCCTTGACCGTCTTCTTCTTGCTCCAGGTCAGCCCTCCTCCTCCCCCCTCTCCGATTCGATCTGAAATGCTAGCTGACCCATCCCCCTCCTCCTCCGGCAGCACGAGGGCGAGTTCTCGTTCCGGGAGACATGGACCGCCTCCTGCCGCCGCTTGTCGCCGACCTCAATGGCGACGGCTGCCGCGAGGTGGTGCTCCCCACGCATGATACCAAGATGCAGGTCCTCCAGCTCCCGGCCCACGCCGGGCTGGCCTCCGCGGCCGCCCTCGACGGCTTCCACGAGGCACACGTCATGGCCGAGATCTCCCTGCTCCCGGCCAACGTGCGCGCGTCATGGGGTCAAGATTTTTTTTTTGGTTTTTCAAATTAATAGTAGTAGCGGGGGTCACAGACACGCGCTACTACTAACAAACGTACTAGTAGCGCGGGATGCACCGCGCTACTACTAGTAGTTAGCTGTAGCACCGTAGTAGTAGCGCAGGCACCCGCGCTACTACTAGGTTTTAACCCGCGCTACTAGTAGGCTTTTTCCTAGTAGTGACTAGCCACCTGTGTGCGAAGCACGTCGGTAGAACCAGTCTCGCATAAGCGTACGCGTAATGTCGGTTTGGGCCGCTTCATCCAACAATGCCGCTGAATCAAGAATCAACTAGTGACGGCAAGCAATATGTATATACTCACGCTCACAACTCCTTTGTGTTCTACTCATGCATATAACATCTACGCATAAAACTAGCTCGGATGCCACTGTTGGGGAACACAGTAATTTCAAAACTTTCCTATGCACACGCAAGATCATGGTGATGCATAGCAACGAGAGGGGAGAGTTTCGTCTACGTACGCCCGTAGACCATAAGCGGAAGCCTTATGAGAATGCGATTAATGTAGTCGTACGTCTTCACGATCCGACCGATCCAAGTACCGAACGTACGACATCTCCGAGTTCAGCACACGTTCAGCTCGGTGACATCCCGCGAACTCACGATTTTGTAGAGCTTTGGGGAAGAGCTTCACCAGCACGACGGCGTGGTGACGGTGTTGATGAAGCTACCGACGCAGGGCTTCGCCTAAGCACCGCTACGATATGACCGAGGTGGATTATGGTGGAGGGGGGCACCGCACACGGCTAAGAAAGATCAATGATCAACTTGTGTGTTCATGGGGTGCCCCCTCCCCCGTATATAAAGGAGTGGAGGAGGGGGAGGGCCAGCCCTCTACTATGGCGCGCCCTGGGGAGTCCTACTCCCATCAGGAGTAGGATTCCCCCCTTCCATGTAGTAGGAGTAGGAGAGAAGGAAAGGGAAAAGAGAAGAGAAGGAAGGAGGGGGCGCCGCCCCTCTCCCTAGTCCAATTCGGACTAGGCCTTGGGGGGCGCAGCCTCCCCTCTCTCTTTCCCCTAAAGCCCAATAAGGACCATATACTCCCCGGCGAATTCCCATAACTCTCCGGTACTCTGATAAATACCCGAACCACTCAAAACCTTTCTGATGTCTGAATATAGCCTTCCAATATATAGATCTTTACTTCTCGAACATTTCGAGAGTCCTCGTCATGTCCCTGATCTCATCCGGGACTCCGAACAACCTTCGGTACATCAAAACACATAAACTCATAATAACGATCGTCACTGAATGTTAAGCGTGCGGACCCTATGGGTTCGAGAACTATGTAGACATGACCGAGGCTCATCTCCGGTCAATAACCAATAGCAGAACCTGGATGCTCATATTTTCTCCTACATATTCTAGGAAGATCTTTATCGGTCAAACCGCATAACGGTATACGTTGTTTCCTTTGTCATCGGTATGTTGCTTACCCAAGATTCTATCATTGGTATCTCAATACCTAGTTCAATCTCATTACCGGCAAGTCTCTTTACTTGTTACGTAATGCATCATCCCGCAACTAACTCATTAGTCACTTTGCTTGCAAGTCTTATAGTGATGTGCATTACCGAGAGGGCCCAGAGATACCCCTCTGACAATCGGAGTGACAAATCCTAATCTTAATCGATGCCAACTCAACAAATACTGTCGGAGACACCTGTAGAGAACCTTTATAATCACCTAGTTACGTTGTGATTGTTGGTAGCACACAAAGTGTTCCTCCGGTATTCGGAAGTTGCATGATCTCATAGTCATAGGAACATGTATAGTTATGGAGAAAGCAATAGCAACAAACTAAACGATCATCGTGCTAAGCTAACGGATGGGTCAAGTCAATCACATCATTCTCTAATGATGTGATCCCGTTAATCAAATGACAACTCATTTCTATGGTTAGGAAACATAACCATCATTGATTCAACGAGCTAGTCAAGTAGAGGCAAACTAGTGACACTCTGTTTGTCTATGTATTCACACATGTACTAAGTTTCCGGTTAATACAATTCTAGCATGAATAATAAACATTTATCATGATATAAGGAAATAAATAATAACTTTATTATTGCCTCTAGGGCATATTTCCTTCAGAGAATGCAACCAAACACACCCACATGCTTTGTGCTACAGTGACTGATCTGCACAATCTGAGTTTGATCCAACGGTCATGTTGCGCCGAGACATGGACATGCCCATGCAGAGGGCGCCTAAACACCACCGAAGTCCCTCTGCTTCTCGAGGCGCACGACGTTGGTGATGCAAGGGTGAAACGGCGGAAAGGCAATGCAATCTACGGGAAGGCGGAGGGAGCCAGCCAAGGAGCGGGGAATCTTTTGGTTTTCACCATGGTAAAACACCAGTCGACGACTTCTCACATCAAGGAGCAGTGGGTTTTACAGGCGGAGTCATCGTGACTAATTGCTGCCATGCCTTCTCCCATCAATCAAAAAATTAAAAATCCTACCACGCCTGCTCCCGTCAATCAAAAAATTAAAAATCCCGCCGCACCCAAACACCAGAGCAACGCCGCGGTGGATGTTTAAATTTACCTGCCGACAAGTAGACAAAAAAAGGGGTGAAAAAACAAATGTGGCGGCGACCTAGCTAATCGGTCGAACTAGCCCAACTATCTAGCCACCGTGTTTCACTGATGTACTCGGCGGGAAAGGTGGTCTTTCGTGATTTGACAACTCATTTACTTGCTTCAGCGAAAATGCACGATAGGGCGTCCCACGTCAGGAAGAATATATGCGTGCACCACCCAAGAGGACCCCAAAACCACGCGGTAGGGTGTGCCATGTCTCGGCACGGAGGAAAAATGTGCTTGTAAAAATATAATGTATCAGACATAGTACATATGGTTCGACCTCAGGACCCAGCCAGTCGGTTGAAAACACCCCACTAGCCACACAGCTTCATCATGCTAACGTGGCACGGAGGATAGGTGTGGTTAGCTCTGTCTCGACCAGCCACAACGTCTCTTGTTCTAGGCAATTCTTCTATTTTCCAAGCTTTTTTTAGTTGTAATAACACCATGGCAGGCTAGCGCCGCTCTTCGTGTGTGCCCGTGCAAAGGTTAGTCGATGGAGAGAAGAGAGAGATCACAGACCTGGGAGCCACCAGTAAGTGAGTCAACGGTTATGCACGTGTTGACGAGGCACTCCCTCTACTCTACTCAACGTAATACTATATAAAATCAAGTTATGGGACAAAGCCAACAACCGTTGTTGTTTCAGGCTATCGACTTACGCTTTATAGTACAGGTTCCCAGTTCGAATCTCGTCTTGCATATTTGTTAGTTTTAGGTCCAAATTTGATTAATGACAAGTGGGACCCCCGTGTGTTGTTCCGATATTTTAGTGTAGGATGGTTTTTTTGAAAAAACACTTTGCGCGGTTAGACAAGTAGAGTTACACGTATTTTGCAAGTTTACGAACAAAAATGACAGTGGCATAGAATATCACATCCACCCCGCAGCTTAGATGCTATGGTGATACGAGTTTTTACACCGTTGGAAGTGAGATCCAATGGCTTGGGAGTAGTCTTTGTAATTATGCGCAATTTCCAAACTCTCCAAAGGTTTTTTTGCAAATAAAACATTCAGGCCTCGTGTGTGCCCCTGCATCTTGGATCCAACGGCTCCCCGTTGCTCATATTAGGTGCTCCCCATAGCTTAATTACCCGCTACGGTGATATGAGCATCTAGGTCGTATGATCAGTGATCAGATGGCACATGCATAGTACTTGTACTTTCTGCGCAATTCCCAAACTCTCTCAGCCGTATATTGCAAAAACATTCAAACCTCCTACTGTGGGCCGTTAGATCTCCGTGAACTCGTATCACCATAGAATCTACGGTGCGGGAGCACCTCATATTCTCCCGTGTGAGAAAACATAAGGTGCTCTCACTGTAGCTTCGAGGTCGTTTGATCTGAGATCCAATGGCATCTGAGCAGTCTTTGTGCTTGTAAGCAGTGGACAAACTCTTTGGGGGCTCACAAATCCAACGGATCCGGAGATCTTGTATCACCAAAGCATCTAAGGTGTGGTAGCACATGATATTCTTACATACAGGAGAATATGATGTCCTCCTTCATCTTAGATGCTACAGTGATACGAGCTTTGAGGTCGTTGGATATGGGATCCAAGGGCATCTGAGTAGTTTTTGTACAAATTGTGTGCAATTCTGAAACTCATCAAGGTTTCCTGTAAAAATATTAAGACATCATGTGAGCTGCTATATCTCAGATCTATAAGCTCCAAGCAACTCGTATCGGCATATAGCATCTAAGGTATGGGGGCACATGATATTCTCCCTGGGAGGAGGGGTGCGGGGTGCACAACCAATCGGTGGTTGGGAGGGTGGAGGGTGGGGACAAATATAATCTAAACAACTCTAAACAGAGCTTCACAATTTTATCTAAGGTCGAGGGGTTGACCCCCGACAATCATAGCTCCGCCTAATTAAACACAACATTTGCATGTACTGTAGTACTAGACTTAATATTCATGTTTCAGTTTCATGTTCATTTTAAATATTGAATTGAGGACCATGCATGTCTTATATTTTACTCCCTTTGTTCCTAAATATTAGTCTTTTTAGAATTTCAAATGGACTGGCACATACGAATGTATATAGACATATTTTAGAGTGTAGATTCACTCATTTTGCTCCGTATGTAGTCACTTGTTGAAATCTCTAAAAGACTAATATTTAGGAACAGAAGGAGTATCTTTGAATTTGTGTCATACATGCATGGTTTGGAAAAATAGATGCACTATACTTATTGGATTGTTGTTGTGTTCGTGTGTGTGTGTGGTCATATGCTTGATACATACAAAGTTTTCTCACCTCCATATTGTTCATCTTTTAAATTTGAATTTGCATTGAAAAACTTACTAGGGATACCATTAAATGTGAAATCCAAGTTGACATCACTATATCACAAACTCACTCTAATTCAACAACTCGTCATAAATCAATTACCACGTTGAGATTAGTATTTGCAAGGAAAATACGGGCATTGTAATACACATAGATTCGTTCAGCAATTTAAAAGGTTCCTTTTGTATTCTCGAATGGTAGGACCCAACGGCATACTAGCCAGACCTTGGCTCGTGTTGATCCTAAAAAATAAAAAATAAAAAAACCAGGACTCGTGTCCTTCTGGTGGCGTGCGTGGTACGTACATTAGGCAACCCCAACTAGTCGAGCCTCCGCGTTTCGAGTCAAAATATCTGGCGGCCAGAATTCCAGCCCTAGGAAATTCCCCTCATGTCCCCGGTCCATAATGACTACCGATGAACAATGGAGGGATGCTTTAGTAACTAGAGAACGTTACCTACCTTGTTGAGCACGGTTCAATTCCCTCGGTCGCTGCTCGCCAAGGTCACCCGTCAACTGCATTGCCTAGTACTACTACTACTACTACTACTACTACTACTACTACTACTACTACTACTACTACTACTACTACTACTACTACACCAAGATGAGTACAGAATTGAGCCCGTTTGTTCGTGCCTAGTACTTTTGTTAATATATCAGGCAATGCACTAGTAGGAGGGATTATCCTTTTACTCTGCATATATAACATGTCAAAGTATAACTAAGCAAAATGTTTGACCAAATCCTTTCTTAAGAAATACAATAGGAAAGATGTATGGCTTGAAAATTTATTGCATGATGCAGGTTATGATATTGTTTCGAAACCTGGATCTTAAATTTCAGAAAATCCAAAAGTGACCATAAATTCTTGAAACTGAGCATGGTCACGTGATATGGCACAAATATTACTTCGCAATTTTTTTCTTCAATTTGAGACAAGCTGCTTATGACAAGTTGCACAAATGAAGAGCGAAGGTATTTTGGAACAAAGACCTGTCACGTCAAGGCGAATGCTTTCATTATTGAAACCGTGGGCGTTTATGTGCCACCACGAGTCCCACTTCTCATCCGCAGGTGCCGTCCGAGCAAGCTTGTGAGTTGACGGGAAGCGTGCGAGTAGACCGCTGCGCCGAGTGACAGGGAGGCGTGCGAGCAGACCGGTGTGCAGGCTCACCGGGAGCGAGCCCTTTGACCAGGCTCCGCCGCCCACCTTCGTTCCAACTGCTCCCACTTTTAATGTCGCCGGCGCCGCAGTTTAAAATCAACCCCGCACTACCCGGTATCGCTACAATCTTCTCTCCTCCTCTCCGATTCTCCTGTCATCTACCTCCAACCAGCCTGACCTAAACGTACGCCATGCCGCATCACGATGGTCTACCCTTAGTATTCCAGTTTCCTGAGGAAGACACCCAGCCGGAGTCTCAAGAACATAAGGCGCTTTGGGACAAGCTTGAACTGTCCTTGGGGGAAGATGTCGCGCCTGTCCCCGCTCCCGTTTCCCCGATTGCGCCAGCGCCCATCCCCGTGGCAATGATGGGTTGGGAGCCGCACATTGTCGTTGAGCTTGATGGCACGGGGTTACACGAGGTCCCCGCCGACTTTCACGCGCCCGTGCACCTGCTAGCGCATGCGCCTGCGCGTGCACTGACGTGCGCGCCCGTGCCGGTGCCCGTGCACAAGAATGTATCCGCCGCGCCGTTGACAGCACTTGTCCCCGCGCGGGTGCCAGTGCCCCCCTCGGCGGCATGGATGGCCGCCGTCCACCGCTTCCTTGCACCAACGCCAGTCGCCTCCTCCCGCCAGTTGACTCGCTCCGAAGTCCAGAAAATTTTGGCCTTCCTTGAAGCTAGGCTAACGTTCAGGAGTACGCCAACAACGGCGCAAGGCGTTGCCGTCGCCGTCGATCAGTGGCCCGACGACACACAGAGCACGGCAGAGTAGCCACTTTCCACCGCAAGATGCCCCCGCTGTCGCCGCGTAATCTAAATTTTCCATGAAAAACGTTCGGATTGCCATGCTTAAAATCGGAACGTTTATCATTTCCATTTATTTTAGATCGATTGTCGTATAATTTAAAGTCGAAGTCAGACTGAGCGAAATCTATGATTTGATCGATTGAATGTTCTGCTAGAGCCGTATCAAATTAAATATAAAACGTCATCAAGCCACATGTATTCATTGTCATCCAACGACCTAGACCGCTTCAATGTCGAGCGCCCAACACGTTTAGCGTGCAGTTAATTTCATGCCAAAATAGTGCTAATCACATAATATATAACACGCAAATAATATCCTACTTAATATCGGCATGCACTTAATATACTTCCAAATTAGCGTGCATTGCACGTACACACTGACTAGTGCTGCTAGTACGTGAAACTGGTGTCATAACTTGTGAACGCGTCCAGATATGGTCAACGGCAACATCGCCCGCGAGTTCTTCGTGTCTGCCCGTGCGTCTAATTGGAGAAGGGGAGGAGAGAGAGAGCACACATGGAACCCACCAGTAAGTGAAGGCGAATAGTACTAAAAATAATATTACATGTTATCCATTAAATAGGTTGTGGTAATATAAAAATATTATGTGAACAAAGGGAGATACAATAAACATTATTGTTCTACGAATGTTGCCTATTGACGTGCGGCTTGAAGGCCCTGGTCGCATGTTCGATCCTCGTCCTTTATTTTTTTAATTTGTATATGGGTCCAAATTTGTTTCATGACATGTGGGCCCCTCGGTGTGTAGTTTATAGCACTTTAATTTGTGGGTCAAAATTTGTTCCATTCCAAGTGGACTATCGGTGTGTAGTTTTGTAGCTTATTTATAATAATTAGAGAGAACAACAGAGTTTTTTGCAATAATACCATGGTGCGACATTGAAGGCGAGAAAGGACATGCGAGAGAGCAATGACCGAGCTAGGGGAAATCAACTAGGGGAGTTGCGGGGGTTGCAACGGTGTTTGGAGTAATTGTTGGCCGAATGCTACGAAAATATAATCTAAACCGACCAGAATAAATGCCTACACAAATTAATCCAAGGTTGGAGTGCCCCTTGCAATGTAAATAGCTCCAGCTTTGCGAAGGGATGGAGAGGTAGCTTCAATGTGTGGAAGATACGGCGTGAGAAAGCGAGGTCAATCGAGAGACATATAGATAGAGAGACAAAGTGAGTGTGGTCCGACATTCATTGAACAGATATATATGTTCTAGAGAGATATTGTCCGATTGAGCTTTTGGCAAGCGTGAGGGCTGTAAGATAGAGCTTGAGAGATGATCCAGTCATAGACATGTAGATATATTTTGTGTGTGGGAGGAAGCAAGGTCAATCGATCACATAGGGTCGTCGTGCGATCGAAAGAGTGAGACGGGTTGGAGAGAGTGACCTAGATAGACATTGTGTGTGAGAGAGTATACAATGTGAGTAGGTCGAATTGGGTTCAAACATGGTGATATATCGTTTTTGTCCAAGAAAGAGCGAGGTCAATCGAGACATACAAAGAGAGAGAGAGGGAGAGGGAGCGGGAGAGAGAGAGAGAGAGATTGAGCGAGCGTGGCCCGCCATGAGGTCGAAAGAGTGGGGCGGCTTGGATGGAATGACCTAGATAGACAATCTGCGTGAGAGAGCATAGAGTTTGTCGATCGAGGCCTGAACAGGGAGATATATCATTTGTGTGTGTGAAAGAAAACGAGGTTCAACGAGACTCAGATAAAGAGAGCGAGATTGAGCGAGTGTGGCCCGCCGTGCGGAAGGGAGTGAGACAGTCTCGAGGGAGTGACCTAGATAGACAACATGCGTACGTGCGCACGAGAGGTTGGGGGGCTAGATAGGCAATGCATGTATTTAGCGTGAGAGGGTGAGAGAGAGAGAGAGGGAGAGAGAGCTCGACATGGGGTGCAATGGCGGGTGTGTGAGGTACATACATTTGGTAACAGAGTGGAAAAGGGGGTTGTGTAGTTCAGAGAGTTAGAGATCGAAACATGGAGAGAAAGAATGAATGTGTGTTGGAAACCGATAGCTTCCTAAGGTGGTTAGGAGAGGAAGGTTGACTGATACAGGAAGTATGT
>NC_053026.1:16903464-16916699 GCF_003073215.2 Triticum urartu
TCCACGCTCAGCTTAATATTGGCGTCTTGGAGATTGTTTTTCTCCCGCCTAACCTCAGTCAGTACGCGTTTGCCAGCCTCTAGCTGTCGCATAACATGCTGGTCCTCCGGATTTTCTCCGGATTCATCTGCAACATCTGTTGTTAGATCTGCAGCCATGCCGCACATTATATGGTAACCATCATTCTTTAAAGTAAATGTTACCAGCAGGTGACTTTTTCGGTTCCTGCAATGCGGCCACAGCAGCCCGCAGTTGGGTCTTGCATTCCTCTAGCTCCTGTGACAGCCTAGTATTCTTCTTTGTAAGAACCTGCACAATAAAGATGATCCTTAAATCAGTTCTGCTAACTGTTTCAAGTCTCAGGGGCTACTGATACATATAAATCGTCAGATTTACTTACCCGTATATCCTTTACATACTGATCCGTGGCTCTGGCTAGACCATCTTGAGCAGCTCGGAGGTACGCCTCTCCAGAATTGAAGGCATCAAATGCCTCTGGTGAGAAACAGGCGTCACGGAGTATGGCCCGGCGGCGCCTATGATTCATGGCGCTTTCCACCTCTGAGTTTGTAGCGGATAATCTATCTGCATCCTCTGTAGGGGGATTATCCAATGCCCGCCCCATATCGGCTTCCGCCTCTATGTCCGGTCCTGGCGCCCGGCTGGTGGAAGCGTGATTAGTAACATCGCGGGACATATTCCGGCGAGCGTTTTTTCTGTTAAAGAAACACGGGCGTCATTATATTTCGAGAAAGACGACAACCACGGAGCGGGGTTTGTTATACCTTTGCGCCGACGTCTCCGTCCTGACCGCCTTCCTTTTTGGCCTACCCGGGCTCGGTGCCTCCTGTTGGCGCGTGGCTGCGGGTTCGGCAGGGTGTCCCGAATGCCTTCCCTGTAAAAATGCCATGTGTATATGGTGGGTGAAGTGTCTAAAAGGGATCCTAGTTTTGGAGTTGGGATTTTTGGTTTTTCTTACGTGCGATGCAGGGAGCAGTCCGGGATAGTCGGCCGTAATGGCCACCATGGCATCGTCGCAGCTTAACTGATAGAACTGTCAATCTATCAGCTCCACGAATATAACCATATCTTCTTCAAGTCCGGAGTCGAGGGCCCGGTCAGGGTCCTCTGGTTGTGGAGAAGGGCTGCTGACCTCCTTTATGGCTTTTCGCAGTTCCTGCCGCAAAGTGGCAAGGTGAATACTTACGACAAAGAATGCGGGAAAAATGGGAGCAGGGAGATATAACTTACCTTGGAGGATTGTACATGGAGAATCCATCCCGTGGCTTGATGCGGGTGAACTCCTCTTCCTCACCCTTGAACAATTCAGACAGAATTCTCGCTAAAGCGGCAGCATTGTCCGGACCCTTACGCCCGCAGCGGGTGGCGTCATCCGCCCCGTTATAACACCACAAAGGGTGCCCACGATATTGAAGTGGTTGCACTCCCCGCATTATGCAAATCGACATAACTTCAATTACTGTCAATCCTGATCGAGCCAGTGCTTTAATTCGGCTCATCAGATAGAGGACTTCTCCATTGTCTTCCACCTGGGGGCTTCGTGGGCGCCAACTTCGGCGTTTCTTCAGAGGAGCATTGTTGAACTCAGGAAGACCCCGCTGAACAGGGTCCGGAAGGGGAACGTCCTCCATATAAAACCATTCTGAAGGCCAGTCTTCGGGTGACTTCTTCGGAGTACCAGACAGGTATCCGGTATCGGCAATGCGCCATATTTCGGCTCCGCCCACTTGATAAAGTGACCCCCTCTGTGTGCGAGGGACGAGGCAAAATAGCCTTTTCCACAGCTCGAAGTGAGCCTCGCAGCCCAGGAACAACTCGCAGAGAGCCACATAGCCGGCGATATGTAGGATGGAGGCGGGGGTGAAATTGTGTAATTGAAGGCCGTAGAACTCCAGGAGCCCGCGGAGGAACGGATGAATTGGAAATCCGAGTCCCCTTAATAGATAGGGAACAAGGCGGACCCGTTCCCCCATAGAGGGACAGGGAAAGCTCTCCGCTTGCTCCCCGCCATTATAGGTGGCAAGCCCGGCTCTAATGGGCACCATGTACGCCGGAGGGAGAAATCCCTTAGTCTGCAGTTCGACTAAACGACTGTGTGGAACTGAACACCTCTCCCAATCACCGGGCTTAGGGCTTCAAGGGCGGGAGGAGCTGCGGAGATCGGCCATGCTGGAATGAATCTTTCCGGAACGCGCTCTGATGGACTCTTGCTGGGGGAGGATGGTATGGATCGGATCTAAGGATCCCCAACCCTTTAATAGACAATTTATTTATCTGGCTAGGGGGGCGAAATCTCTCTCTTTGCGCCTCGTATTCATTTGACGCGTGGGAGAAAGCCCTTATTGGGCACAGAAGCCAAGAGGTCCAAACATTTATGGGACCGGACACTGCTTTACAAACGTTTGAAAGATGGAGAAGAACCCGCCTTGCAATGCCGAAGACAACACTGCGTGCCGGACTCATCGTCATTGAAGCCTAGTTCAGGGGCTACTGAGGGGGTCCGGGATTAGGGGTCTCCGGACAGCCGGACTATATCCTTTGGCCGGACTGTTGGACTATGACCGACCTTGTGTAACCCTAACCCTCCTTGGTGTTTGTATAATCCGGAGGGTTTTAGTCCGTAGGACAACATACAATCATACCATAGGCTAGCTTCTAGGGTTTAGCCTCTCCGATCTCGTGGTAAATCAACTCTTGTAATACTCATATCATCAAGAATAAATCAAGCAGGACGTAGGGTTTTACCTCCATCAAGAGGGCCCGAACCTGGGTAAAACATCGTGTTCCCTGCCTCCTGTTACCATCCGCCTTAGACGCATAGTTCCGGACCCCCTACCCGAGATCCGCCGGTTTTGACACCGACAGGTACCCTCCAGGTCAACCCGACTACACATCAACTTGTGGGTCACGGTCAACCAGGCTTCACATTTCTTTCACGGGTACCCCTTGGGGCCGACCCGACTTCAGTCATGGTTATAGGGTAAAGTCAAAGTAACCGTGTGTCTAAAACAACAAGGGGGAAACCCGAGGAATCACCCTCGATGGATTCCCACTCGATGTAATCGTCAAAGTGGACTTGGAGGAATCACCCTCAATGGTCCACACTTGAAGGGTTGCACAACAGAGTCGTTATCGGCAGTGGTGAAGGAGGAATCACCTTTGATGACCACGACCGAATAGCTACACTATAGGGCTAACATCAGAAGTGTTGATGAGGTATCACCCTCTGCACTTGATAGTAACTCTACAGAGTCGTACAACAAAGGGGGTGATGTGCGATGTTGGGGTCTGGACGTCGATCATGTTGATCGAGTCATCGAACATAAAGCAGGGTAACTGGGACAAGGTGAGGGGTCGCTGATGGATCACTAACCAACCTATACTAAGCAGTTTAGGATAAGCACGTAAGGTAACAAGTGCAGGTTACAGCAATCAGGCTATGCATCAGAATAGGATCATACAAAAGTAGTAGTAGTTCTAATGCAAGCATAAGAGGGAAGGGAAATGGGCGCTATCAGAATGATCAAGGGGGTTTGCTTGCCTGGAAGCTCTGCTGAAAGGGAAGAAGGGTCATCGGTGACGTAGTCGATCACAGGGGCAACATCGATCTCGGGGTCTACCGGAGAGAAGAGGGGGAATAAATAGTAAATACAGAGCAAACAGATGCATCACTAAGCATGACTTGATGATATGCAGCCCTAGGAGTGTTCTAACGCATAACTACACCTTGCAAACGGAGGGGGAAAACAACCGGAGGGGTTTTCCCGGCGTTTGGTATTTTCCTGAGAGATGAAATGGTGGGGACAGATCCATGTTCGCTACGCTAGGGGCACGTGACAGATGAACGGGTGGCATATTCGGATTCGTCATATTTTTCTGAGAAACTTTCATATATAAATTATTTTCATCTGAGTTGCGGTTTAATTTCTATGAATTTTCAAAGTTTTAACAATTTCCTAAATTTCTGGATTACTATTAATTCAACTAGGAAACGTGCCCGTGCGTTGCAACGGGATAAACAATAATTTTGTCAAAATACATACTCTTGAAGATCATCCATAACGTCCCTACAAAAAAAGATCGTCCATAACAAAAGACACATAATTGGGGAGGCTATGAATAATCTTGGCTGAAAATATTAAAGGATGCAGTTTGAATGCTTTTGACAACCGTGGCATCTAACTAAAATTTCAGAGTTGTAGAAGTAAGAGGGGACATACCAACAATAGAAATATTAAAGAAACAAAAATAACATTAGGTAACACCACACCTTCCAAAAGTCTTCTGAATCTTATAATCCCAGATGCAGGATGACAAAGAAAGATCATACAGTGACAGACGCGTAGCGCCGACGCCCAAAAAAAAGATCTGATGGAGCTTGTAAAGATGAAAGGTCTGTAAAGGACACAGTGGAAGATAAGAATGCAGATACTTATGTTGTTGCCATTCATCTGTATATTGACAATGGGTAATCGCAAGATGAAAGGTCTGTAAAAAAGGGTTCATCTGTATCTGAAGGTGAAATGCTGGATATTGACAATAGGTAATCACAAGAAATCTAGACATCGGATGTCGTGGAGTATGACAGAGATGATTCTTCTTGCAACACAGAAAATACAGAGAAGATGAATCAAAACATTTCAGAGATAAAAAGTTCTCACCATTCATCTTCACACTCCCATAGAAGTTTAAGGCATTCCAGGGGAAAATACCACTGGGGTAGTACTGACAAGAACAAATCAAAGAAATCAGCAAAGGGGTGCTAGAGCTAGGAAATACAATTGTTCTCTTGATGATCCCTTGTCTTCAGATAAAAAGAAATTTTGTATGGAGAGCCTTGCTGATAGGGCGATTATAATTAGTCAGAAACTGGTTCAGATTCTGATGGCTTCAAGCATGACACTGAAGTTAGGCTATGAAATGCTTAATTAGAAGAATCAGATCTGCTTATCCATGAAGACCAGCAATTTGCTGATGAAACTGGTAGAGATAAATTCTTATTAGATGCTCCACCTGCATCAAAGTAGAAAGGCAAGGAAGATATGTGCTCTGTTGTGTCCGACTTTAATGGGCAATATGGACCTGAAGGAGTTGGCACCTTAGGGGCACCGAACAGTCCGCCGTATGATATTAACCACAATGTTTACGTGAGCTGCCACATCATTCAGTTGGCTGGTTGCAGAGGCTACTCATACAATGGATGCATAGTTGTACTGGTGTTTGTTATCTCCTCTCGATTTAGGAGTTTTGTTTGCAAAATATGAATATCTTTGGAGAGCTTTAGTGCTGACCAAGTGTACATATGATCTACAAAAATGTGTCTAGAAACCTTGTGCTCAAATAAATTTGTTTAGAAAACTGAAAAATAATCTACCAATCAAACAACTTTTACTATTTTAGTGGTTGAAAATCAATGGTGTTAAAGATACACCATATGTTCATGCACATCAAGCATATATGACCTTTTGGGGATTGCAGTTCTCAATCTAGTTCAATAAGATCATATATGTGGTGATAAGAAGTCCCCAAAAGAGATTGTTGGGCCTCTTTTTGAGTGATAACCAAACGGCCATAAGGAAAATAGATAAAAAGTAACAGTTGAAAATAATGCAGAATAATATTCTCTAGATCGACGGATATACACTACCAAAGCAGATTAAAATAATTACCAAGGGATGCAACCAGGCACCACAATTGATGTGCTCGCTGTCAGATTTTGGCTTGACTCCCATGGTAATAAGTAAAGAGTTATTCAATTCTTCTTGTCTAGTTGGTGGCCTGGATCGGATTCAATGCTTCCCCTATCCAGCTCGTCGCAGACCAGAGCATAGCCCCAAATCTGCTTCCTCTAGCAAGTTTGTTATTAAAAAGTACATGCAACTTTAGTACACTCCCAGGTTACACATAATGTTTTTTATTTGTAAAAAGGGGAAAGTCTCCAAGCAATACCGAACAACATTGGACTAATATGAGTACAGGTTAATAGATGTGAAGCATTTGGTTACTAGAACCTGACTCTGGTCCCTTTTATTTTTGCTACTTAATTAGCTTGATCAGCGGACAGAACACCTTCTTTTGTTTTTCATGATCGCAGAAGCTTAATACTCGAGCTATCTAGAAAAAACACTAAAACTACTTGTGAATCCAGTGTATCTATATCAAGATATAGGTTAATAGATGTGAAGCTAATAGAACCTGACTATTGGTCGCTTTTATTTTAGTTACTTAATTAGGTTGAGCAGCTGCAGGACACCTTTTGTTTCATGATTGCGGAAGCTTAAGTACTTGAGCTATCTTCTAGAAAAAACACTAAAACTACTTGCTAATCCAGTGCATCTCTATCAAGATAAATCATTACTGCATTTTTTTTTTGCCATATTGTGCACCATTGTATGAATTGTTTCATAAAACAAAGTAGAAATTAACACAGGAAACATCTGGCACTAAGCCATCTTGGTGCATAACACAAAATTAGGGGCTTCTATCTACCGGTCAATAGATGGGTCAGATTTCATGGGCTTCTATCTACTGACCAATTCAGAAACGAATTGTTCCATAAAACAAAGTAGAAATTGACACAGGAAACATCTGATGCTAAGCCATCTTGGTGCATAACACAAAATCAGGGGCTTCTTCTGGCCAATACTTAGTTGTGCCAGATTTTAGGGGCTTTTATCTACTGGCCAATTCAGTAACAATAAACTGGACAAGAGCAATCGGAAGTGGCAGCAATCAGAAACGTAAACTGAATCAGAGGCTTCTATCAACTGATTATATTTAGGGGATGCATACCTCTGGTGAAGCACGTTCGGACGGCGGATGTTGTTCCTCCGGCGAACTCAGCGGAGGCAACATTGTATGGCTTCACGGATGTTCTTCTTCAGCCGGCGAACTCGGCGGAGCTCGATGGAGATTCTGGTGACGCAACCTGATAGAGATTCCTGTCGAGGCTCCTTCCTTCTTATGGCAGCCAAGCTGCTCCATGGCTTTGTGCTAGAGAAGGACACGGACTCTAACTTTGATCCAAATCCAACTTCGATCCAAATCAAAGAGCGGAGGTTGGGGATTGAGGAGGCTACGGGTGACGCCGGAGAAGATTAAGGCCAGTTGGGGAGGGGAAGGAGAAAAGGGCGGCGGATGGTGGCCGGAGAAAAAGAATGTCCGGCGGCGGCGGCGCCATTACGGATCGAAGAGAGCATGCATCAGAGAAGGAGCCCATGCATTTTCCCGATTAACCACTTTTAAAAGGATTGTGGGTCAAATATATCAGAGTACAGGGTCTGTTTTGCAAAAATGAAACGTTATCTCAGATTAGTCACTTAGAAAGGGACTGCGGGTTTAGTTATCAAAACGTACAGTGACTTTTTCATAAAAAGACCGCGACGGTGAACCCGACAGACTCAATCCGTGCTTTATTATTATAGGGAGAGATATATTAAAAGAGTAAAAGGCTACATACACCCAGAAGTGTACCCAACCAGTGGTTGTGTCAGGCCGACAGGTGGGGCCATTGACTGAGTCGACCCAGTCGACATTTGACTGGTCAAAGGGTGAATAGAGTCAGTGGGTCCCGTGTGTCATTGACTAGAGTAGGATTAAAAGTTTATTTAGTTGTTGGGTCCCACTATCATTAGGCCATTAGGCTAATTAGCACTAAACTATCCCCTATGCTAATCTAAACAGGTCGGCCCCATAGACAAGAGGCACTGTCGGCCTCCAATGGCCACGGCTGCATGGGAGGCCACGACCATGGGCGGCGAGCGTGCGGGTGGTGCGCTGGAGCAGCCGCAAGAAGCGGTCGGGGATGCAAGCACGCGGGACCGCGGGCATGCGTCAGCAAGGCAAGTCACCAGGACGCGGTGTGCGCGCAGGCAGGAGCATGTGGGCGCTGCGGCAGCATCAACTGCAGAAGCAGCCTGCAGTAGCAGCGTGCAGGGGGGAAGGCACCCAAAGGGAGGCAAGAGCAGCAGGTGGGCAGAGGCGGCAGAGGGCAGTGGGCGCACGGCCGGAAGAGGCATGGCGCTCGGGCGCGGCTGAGAGCACGCGAAAGCGGAGCCCCGGCTATGGCGGACAGCAGCGCGGGGACAGAGACGGTGAGAAGTGGCACTAGTCGGTGCTACCTCTTGAGCATGCGTTGGTTTTTCCTTGAAGAGGAAAGGGTGATGCAACAAAGTAGCGTAAGTATTTCCCTCAGTTTTTGAGAGCCAAGTATCAATCCAGTAGGAGACTACACGCAAGTCACCTAGTACCTGCACAAACAATCAAGAACCTCGCAACCAACACGATAAAGGGGTTGTCAATCCCTTCATGGTCACTTACGAAAGTGAGATCTGATAAAGATAATAAGATAAATATTTTTGGTATTTTTGTTGTATAGATTGAAAAGTAAATATTGCAAAATAAAATAAATAGTAAACTAGAATTGTAGATCGGAAACTTATATGATATAAAATAGACCCGGGGGCCATAGGTTTCACTCGTGGCTTCTTTCATGATAGCAAGTATTACGGTGGGTGAACAAATTACTGCCGAGCAATTGATAGAAAAGCGCATAGTTATGAGAATATCTAGGCATGATTATGAAATATAGGCATCACGTCCGTGTTAAGTAGACCAAAATGATTCTGCATCTACTACTATTATTCCACACATCGAGCTCTATCCAGCATGCATCTAGAGTATTAAGTTCATAAGAACAGAGTAATGCTTTAGGCAAGATGACATGATGTAGAGGGATAAACTAAAGCAATATGATATAAACCCCGTCTTTCTATCCTCGATGGCAACAATACAATACGTGCCTTGCTTCCCTACTGTCACTGGGAAAGGACACCGCAAGATTGAACCCAAAGCTAAGCACTTCTCCCATTGCAAGAAAGATCAATCTAGTAGGCCAAACTAAACCGATAATTCGAAGAGACTTGCAAAGATATCAAATCATGCATATAAGAATTCAGAGAAGAACCAAACATTGTTCGTAGATAAACTTGATCATAAATCCACAATTCATCGGATCTCGGAAAACACACCGCAAAAGAATATTACATCGAATAGATCTCCAAGAACATCGAGGAGAACTTTGTATTGAAGATCAAAGAGAGAGAAGAAGCCATCTAGCTAATAACTATGGACCCGAAGGTCTGCGGTAAACTACTCACACATCATCGGAGAGGCTATGGTGTTGATGTAGAAGCCCTCCATGATCGAATCCCCCTCTGTCAGATCGCCGAAAAAGGTCCCAAATGGGATCTCACAGGTACAGAAGGTTGCGGTGGTGGAAAAGTGGTTTCGTGGCTCTCCTGGATATTTTTAGGGTATAAGAGTATATATAGGTGAAAGAAGTACGTCGGTGGAGCTCCATGGGGCCCACGAGGGTGGGGGCGCGCCTACCCCCTGGGCGCGCCCCCTACCTCGTGGAAGCTTCACGGACTTCCAGACTTGTACTCCAAGTCTCCTGGGTTGTATTTGTTCCAAGAAAGATTCTCACGAAGGTTTCGTTCCGTTTGGATTCTGTTTGATATTTCTTTTCTACGAAACACTGAAATAGGAAAAAAAGAATAGAAACTGGCACTAGGCCTCCGGTTAATAGGTTAGTCCCAAAAATAATATAAAAGTGCATATTAAAGCCCATTAAACATCAAAACAGATAATATAATAGCATGGAACAATCAAAAATTATAGATACGTTGGAGACGTATCAGCATCCCCAAGCTTAATTCCTACTCGTTCTCGAGTACGTAAATGATAAAAACAATTTTTTTGATGTGGAATGCTTCCTAACATAATTTTTAATGTAATTTTCTTTATTGTGGCATGAATATTCAGATCCGAAAGATTCAAGACAAAAGTTAATATTGACATAAAAATAATAATACTTCAAGCATACTAACTAAGCAATTATGTCTTCTCAAAATAACATAGGCCAAAGAAAGCTCATCCCTACAAAATCATATAGTTTGGCCATGCTTCATTTTCGTCACAAAATGCCCATCATGCACAACCCCGATGACAAGCCAAGCAATTGTTTCATACTTTAGTATTCTCAAACTTTTTCAACTTTCACGCAATACATGAGCGCGAGCCATGGACATAGCACTATAGGTGGAATAGAATATGATGATGGAGGTTGTGTGGAGAAGACAAAAAGGAGAAAGTCTCACATTGACGCGGCTAATCAACGGGCTATGGAGATGCCCATCAATTGATGTCAATGCGAGGAGTAGGGATTGCCATGCAACGGATGCACTAGAGCTATAAATGTATGAAAGCTCAACAAAAGAAACTAAGTGGGTGTGCATCCAACTTGCTTGCTCACGAAGACCTAGGGCATTTGAGGAAGCCCATTGTTGGAATATACAAGCCAAGTTCTATAATGAAAATTCCCACTATTATATGAAAGTGACAAAATAAGAGACTCTCTATCATGAAGATCATGGTGCTACTTTGAAGCACAAGCATGGAAAAAGGATGGTAACATTGTCCCTTCTCTCTTTTTCTCTCATTTTTGGGCCTTTTTTTTATTTGGCCTTTCCTTTTTTTCCTCACACGGGACAATGCTCTAATAATGATGATCATCACACTTCTATTTATTTACAACTCGATACTAGAACAAAATATGACTCTATATGAATGCCTCCGGTGGTGTACCGGGATGTGCAATGATTTAAGAGTGACATGTATGAAAAATTATGAGTGGTGGCTTTGCCACAAATACGATGTCAACTACATGATCATGCAAGGCAATATGACAATGATGAAGCGTGTCATAATAAACGGAACGGTGGAAAGTTGCATGGCAATATATCTCGGAATGGCTATGGAAATGCCATAATAGGTAGGTATGTGGCTGTTTTGAGGAAGATATAAGGAGGCTTATGTGTGATAGAGCGTATCATATCACGGGGTTTGGATGCACCGGAAGTTTGCACCAACTCTCGAGGTGAGAAAGGGCAATGCACGGTACCGAAGAGGCTAGCAATGATGGAAGGGTGAGAGTGTGTATAATCCATGGACTCAACATTAGTCATAAAGAACTCACATACTTATTGCAAAAATATACAAGTCATCAAAAACCAAGCACTACGTGCATGCTCCTAGGGGGATAGATTGGTAGGAAAAGACTATCGCTCATCCCCGACCGCCACTCATAAGGAGGACAATCAAAGAAATACCTCATGCTTCAAATTTGTCACACAACAGTTACCATACGTGCATGCTACAGGGCTTGCAAACCTCAACACAAGTATTTCTCAAATTCACAAATACTCAATTAGTATGACTCTAGTATCACCATCTTCATATCTCAAAACAATCATCAAGTATCAAATTTCTCATAGTATTCAATGCACTCTATGTGAAAGTTTTTATTATACCCATCTTAGATGCCTATCATATTAGGACTAATTTCATAACCAAAGAAAATTACCATGCTGTTCTAAAAGACTCCCAAAATAATATAAATTAAGCATGAGAGATCAATAATTTCTATAAAATAAAACCACCGCCGTGCTCTAAAAAGGCATAAGTGAAGCATTATAGCAAAATTATCTAGCTCAAAAGATATAAGTAAAGCACATAGAGTATTCTAATAAATTCCGATTCTTGTGTGTCTCTCCCAAAAGGTGTGTATAGCAAGGCTGATTGTGGTAAACTAAAAAGCAAAGACTCAAATCATACAAGATGCTCCAAGCAAAACACATATCATGTGGTGTATAAAAATATAGCCTCAAGTAAAGTTATCGATAGACGAAGACGAAAGAGGGGATGCCTTCTGGGGCATCCCCAAGCTTAGGCTTTTGGTTGTCCTTGAATTTTACCTTGGGGTGCCTTGGGCATCCCCAAGGTTACGCTTTTGCCACTCCTTGTTCCAAAATCCATCAAATCTTTACCCAAAAACTTGAAAACTTCACAACACAAAACTCAACAGAAAACCTCATGAGCTCCGTTAGTATAAGAAAACAAGCCACCACTTTAATGTACTGTAATGAACTCATTATTTATTTATATTTGTGTTAAACCTACTGTATTCCAACTTCTCTATGGTTCATACCCCCCGATACTTGCCATAGATTCATCAAAATAAGCAAACAACACACGAAAAACAGAATCTGTCAAAAACAGAACAGCGTGTAGAAATCTGGAGGTTTCGAATACTTCTGTAACTCCAAAAATTCTTAAAAATTAGGACGATCTAAACAATTTTTATATTGATCTAGTTCATTCGAATTGGTATTTTATCGCTCTCTGGTAAAAAATGAAAATTATTCTTGTGAGCGCATACTTTTGTTTTTACAGGAAGATCAAACAATGATCACCCAAGAAGATCCTAAAGGCTTTACTTGGCACAAACACTAATTAAAACATAAAAACACAATCATAACAGGGAATATATGATTTATTTATTACTAAACAGGAACAAAAAGCAAGGAACAAAAATAAAATTGGGTTGCCTCCCAACAAGCGCTATCGTTTAACGCCCCTAGCTAGGCATTGATAATTTCAATGATGCTCATGAAAGACAAGAATTGAAGCACAAAGAGAGCATCATGAAACACGTGACTAACACATCTAAGTCTAACATACTTCCTATGCATAGGCATCTTATAGGCAAATAAATTATCGTAGCAAGCAAAAACTAGCATATGCAAGGAAGCGGAAAGAAACAATAGCAATCTCAACATAACGAGAGGTAATTTAGTAACATGGAAATTTCTACAATCATATTTTCCTCTCTACTAATAATTACATGTGGGATCATAAGAAAATTTAACAAAATAGCTATCACATAAAATGTTTTCAACATGATCCACATGCATGCAAAGTTGACACTCTTCCAAAATAGTGGGATTAACATTAACTAAAGTCATGACCTCTCCAAACCCACTTTTATCGAAAATTGCATAAGATTGAACATTCTCCAAATACGTGGGATCTAAAGTTGATACTCTTCCAAACCCACTTTCAATATTCCAAACATTATTATCAATCTCATATTTATCATGGGGCTTAAATAAATTTTCAAGATCATAAGAAGAATCACCCCAATCATGATCATTGCAACAAATAGTAGTCATAGCAAAACGAGCATCCCCAAGCTTAGGGTTTTGCATATTATTAGCACAATTGACGTTAATAGGATTTATAATAACATCATGGTAATCATGCTTTTTATTGAAAGTCTATCTTGAATCGCTTTATAAATTAATTCATTCACC
>NC_053026.1:16917699-16983136 GCF_003073215.2 Triticum urartu
GCGGTCACGAGGATGGGGGCGCCCCCACTAGGGCGCGCCCCCTGCCTCGTGGGCCCCTCGTTGCTCCTCCGGCGTACTTCTTCCTCCTATATATACACACGTACCCCCAAACGATCAGAACAGGAGCCAAAACCCTAATTCCACCGCCGCAACTTTCTGTATCCACGAGATCCCATCTTGGGGCCTGTTCCGGAGCTCCGCCGGAAGAGGGCCGTCATCACGGAGGGCTTCTACATCATCCTATCCCCTCCGATGAAGTGTGAGTAGTTTACCTCAGACCTTCGGGTCCATAGTTAGTAGCTAGATGGCTTCTTCTCTCTCTTTGAATCTCAATACGAAGTTCTCCCCCTCTCTTGTGGAGATCTATTCGATGTAATCTTCTTTTTGTGGTGTGTTTGTTGAGACCGATGAATTGTGGGTTTATGATCAAGTCTATCTATGAATAATATTTGAATCTTCTTTGAATTCTTTTATGTATGATTGGTTATCTTTGCAAGTCTCTTCGAATTATCCGTTTGGTTTGGCCAACTAGATTGGTAGTTCTTGCCATGGGAGAAGTGCTTAGCTTTGGGTTCGATCTTGCGGTCTCCTTTCCCAGTGACAGAAGGGGAAGCAAGGCACGTATTGCATCGTTGCCATCGAGGATAACAAGATGGGGTTTATTTCATATTGCATGAATTTATCTCTCTACATCATGTCATCTTGCTTAAGGCGTTACTCTATTTTTAACTTAATACTCTAGATGCATGCTGGATAGGGGTCGATGAGTGGAGTAATAGTAGTAGATGCAGAATCGTTTTGGTCTACTTGTCACGGACGTGATGCCTATATACATGATCATGCCTAGATATTCTCATAACTATGCTCAATTCTGTCAATTGCTCAACAGTAATTTGTTCACCCACCATAGAATACTTATGCTCTGGAGAGAAGCCACTAGTGAAACCTATGGCCCCAGGGTCTATTCTCATCATATCAATCTCCATCACTTCAATCTTGTTTTTCTTTTTACTTTGCTTTTACTTTTTACTTTGCGTCTTTATACCAAAAATACCAAAAATATTATATCTATCAGATCTCACTCTCGTAAGTGACCGTGAAGGGATTGACAACCCCTAATCGCGTTGGTTGCGAGTAGCTATCGCTTTGTGCAGGTACGAGGGACTTGAGCGTGGGCTCCTACTGGATTGATACCTTGGTTCTCAAAAACTGAGGGAAATACTTACGCTACTCTGCTTCATCATCCCTTCCTCTTCGGGGAAAACCAACGCAAGCTCAATACATAGCATCCGGCGCGCAGTATTGTCTTCGGCATTGCAGGGGGGGTTCCTCCTCCGAATACACCACGGAAGAATTTGAACACAAGGATAGTGTCCGACCCTGCAAAATAAGTTCCACATACCACCGTAGAGAGAATAATTTTTCCACAAATCTGTTTGCTGACTTGTTTTGGCAACACGACCTTATGCCATGGCCCGGTGATTATTCGAACCGTTTCCTTTAACTAGCCCCGCACATAACGCGAGGCAGTTTTTGACACATCTTGTCAAAGCAGAGATCGTGTTCCCCTAATTACGGGATTCTCGTCAATACGGTCGTGGGTAACCCAACCGTGTCTAGGACTCCTAGATTATAGGCAAGTCCCAAACGGCTACGGAGAGGACACTTGATATTCACCTTCTTTATAAAGGGACAAGGCTTTTACTTTTTTCCCTCCCGTGCTCAATCGAATCCTTCCCCCGCCTCGAGTTCTAACACCCAAAGCCCAGGTCAGGTGCTCCGGACCTTCAATCGTGTCCGGATCTAGCCTTCAAGGCCGGTGGATGCCCTCCTCTGTTACGGAAGAAGACATCAAGAAGTTGAGGGAGGCCAGATACCTGACCGCCGAGGTTTCACATCGGCTGCCTGCCCGAGGGCAGGTCGTCCCTACTCCTGAACCCAACGAAGACGTCGTGTTCATCTCCCACTTCCTCCGAGGTCTAGGCCTCACTCTGGATCCCTTCGTTAGGGGGTTGATGTTTTATTACGGGCTAGATTTCCATGATCTAGCCCTGGACTCCTTTCTCCATATCTCGGCATTTATTGTCGTATGTGAGGCCTTCCTCTGCATTACCCCTCACTTCGGCCTGTGGCTCAAGACCTTCGATGTGAAGCCGAAGATGGTCGAAGGGCAGCATGTAGCGTGCGGAGGCGCATTAATAAGCAAGATCGCTGGAGCTCCATGGCCAAAGGGTTCCATTCCAGAGGTGTCCGGATTATGGCAATGGGAGTGGTTTTACATCACAGCTCCCAAAAGTGCCAAGTGGGCGGCTGCCCCTGCTTTCCGCTCAGGCCCTCCACCATAATTGATGTCATGGATTAGCAGAGGGCTGAGCTGGGGTCCATCCAAGGACGTGCCTGTACTGTAGAGCCGCCTTCGAGATCTCTTCGAAGGAGATTTTAGTTTGATTATGGTAATGCAAGTCATGCTGGTTCGACGAATCCAGCCATGCAAACGCCGGCCCCTCCGCATGTGGGAGTTGAACCCAGAAGGATCGTGCGCTATTCAGAATTTCCTCGGCCTGGCGCTCGAGGAGATGTATAAATCATTCTTCGGACCCCAGATAGAGTGTCCGGACACTACCGAGGACGTGGGCCTGAGCAGCAACCGCACCGCCGACCAAGTTATCCTCTAGCCGAACACACCGTCTTTCATTTATCATGACGTCATTATGAGAAATCGCTCTTTGACCAGGACTGGATAACAAAGGCAAAGATGATCCGGTGTTCGGCCCCCCTTCCGGAAGGCTTGGAGAATCCGGTGCTGGAAAAGATGCTCGAGCTAGCACCTTGCCCGGAGCCCTCACAGGAAGATAAAGGGGGGAATAAAGGGGGCGAAAGCGGGCCTCCACCGCTACCCATTCCGACCGAGGGAACGGGCGCCTCCATGAGGGAGGATAACCCAGGGGAGGAATCTGGCATTCTCTCACCCCGGGGAAGGAAGAGGACTGCCCCTGAAGATCCGGAAACCACGGTTTCCAAATGGGAGAAGAAGTCTCCACCAGAGGGTCCTGCCTTGGAGGGTGCTCTTGCCGCACAAAGTCCGCGCGGGGATCTGCCCTCTAACGAGCTGTAAGTAATCAAAAAGTACTTTAATAGTGAAGATATACTACTTCACTTCTGAGGAAAATAACCGAAGCATTTATCTTGCAGTTCGGATCTTAGCCCTTCTCAGCAGAGCTCGTCTTCGGGGGATCTTCTTCTAGAGATGATGGAGAGCGAAATGCCTCCCCCGGACTCCCCCGCTCAAGAAGCGGGCGACCTTGAAGTGTCGTCACGGAGGGCCTCTTCGGATCCGGTGAGGCCAGAAGATAATCCTATAGTCACCCGAAGTCCTCAGCGTCCGGCTCTTGAAGAAACAAACAAAAGAGTCCGGCGCCGTCTGGTATGCGGTCGGACGGACTGAGGGAGCTGTTGGAGCGAGCGGCCATCTCAGAAGAACACCGTTCGTTAATGGGTACGGTGATGGAAAGAATTTCGTCCGCCGAAAGCGGATTGCATGAAGCCTTTATGAGTCTACTGACAGGCTTTGAGGTACGTGATACTTTTTGATAGTACCGCACATTTTTAGGTGTGCCCTGTGTAGATAATAGCCCCTGAGACTCTGGTTGTCGTCGAGAACGGCGGCGAACAGAGGATCATAGTCCCAGGTAGTAAGCAAACCGCCTTTATGTGCAGGTGGTGGAAGCTCCGTTGGCTAGCCGGACTAATGAGTTTGCCGAACTAAAGCGGCAACTGGATGCGGCAGATGCCGACATCGAACTTGTTAACAAGCGGCTTGACGAGGCACAGGGTAAGTAATGCTTTCTGGTGAATGTCACATAGTAAGAGAAGCATGATGCCAGTATCTTTAATATGTTGTGACTGCATATGGAGCTGCCACCGTGGAGACCCTTCGGGCGGAACTTGCCCGAGCCAAAGAACAAGCAAGGAGTAGTAATGCGGCTGCTTGGAAGGTGGCCGAAGAGTTGAGGGCCGAGAAGGCCGCACATTGCGAGAACAAAGAGAAAATGGCCAAGATGGCTGTAAAGTTAAAAGACACTGCCGACCGTTGCTAGTTCCTTGAAGAAGAAAACCGAGTGAAGGCGACGGACCTTGAAAAGGCCACGATGACGACCAAAGACACCCGCTCTGCTATGAGAGCGAAGAAGGAGGAGCTGCATGAAGCCGGGGATATTGCGGCTGGGAAGCCCTTCATGCTGCGAAGGAAGTTCGGAGATCCACGGTATGCCCCTCTGGATCGGCTGTGGAGTTCGGCAGACGCATATATGGACTTGGCGGCGAGCGCTGTCGATGCGGCCAAATACTTCCAAGATCAAACAGACCGTGAAGTGGACAAGCTGCTCTGGTCGCAATTTAACGTTCCAGAGCGTCCGCTTCCATTGACTGATCAGCTAGACAAATGGGCCGAACTCAATAGGTTGTCCGGACTCGCCATGAGGTCTGACGTGGATCAGCTGTGGCCGGAAAAGCCGAAGCTGAACTGCTATTTCAGCTCAGTGCAGCAGTTCCTTGGTGCGGTGTCGCGCATCAATGCGATGAAGAGGTCGGCATGCATAGAAGGCTCGCGGATGGCCCTTGCCCGTGTTAAAGCATACTGGGCGGAGATGGATGCTACCACTGTTGCGGCGCAGGGTTCGGCCATAGGCCCAGTGGCTGCCGAGCACTATTTCGAAGAGGTTCTCGAGGGTGCTCGTTTGATAGAGGCCCAGTGCTCGAAGAATATTATGTTTGAGTGACATGTATTCCCATTGTAAACACAATGTTTTTATGAAATTTATTAAGGCTATGTTTATACTTTTGCCTGAAAGTAATTATGATGCCTCCTGTGCGGCCATTTATGTATACATGTGTATAACCTGAAAGATTGCAGTCGTCGGCTTCAGCCCCCATGCATATAATGCGGAGGTGTTCGCAAAATACGCATGTTCACACTTAACCCGACGTCTTGCCCCTATTAAGGAGGTGATAGCGCAGCAAATGAGGCAACCGAACTATAATGTTTTAACACTTTCACTTAGCCATAGGAGTTTGACGGTGGGGCTACTATATAGCCCCTGGTGGCTCCGCACTCTCCCGAATTCGGGGCGCGTACATGCCTGGCCGGGAAACGGACCTTCGTTAAGGCGGAGGAATTCTAACATTCCGATAGGTCATCGAGTGGTTGACCAGTCTCACGCTATATCATGACAGTCAGTTTTCGGCTTTCTCTACTGAGGTGCTCGTCCGGATGACCCGGGGCACAATCGTAGTAGTACTCCTAGTGCTACCTTAGCCGATAGAGCGGAACGTAAGGTACCAAAACATAGGAGCCGGGCAAACCCAACATTTGACCAAAGACATGGATGCATATAAGGCCAAACTCGCGATGCCGAACACTCCCTAAGGTATTCGGTCTTTATGGTATAAACTGGGCCTAAATAGTGCCCTTTGTAAGAAGCCCCTGGTGTCCAGGTACGTGCATTATTCTGACGTGGCCACTTGCCAAGACGCCAGCATCCTTCTCAATTGTACTGAGAATCCGAGGGATGTGTATCAACAAGAGACAGTAAAGAAGGTTGACGCAGGATCTTAATCTAAAAAGAATCCTTGGGACGGGTCCCTGCTACACGTCTGTGCCTGTGTCTCCGTTGTGCCGTATCCTGGATGGGTGTAGCACGATGGTCATCTGTAAAAGAGAGGAACTTAGGTGAAAAGTTGTCGTGCAAAAAGGTAGGTTTTAAAGAAACCATGTAAATTTCAAGATGAGTAAAAATTGCCACTTGTTTGCGCGCGTTGAGCCCCTTGTGTTTGTGATAGGGGTGTGGCCGTCAAACCTGTACGAATTTCATATAGCTGCGCCGGACTCGTCTAACCGTGTCCGTGGTCTTGACGACCTATCGAATACTTTAGTTGGTGAGGCTGTTTTAGTGTGCGGCTGCTGATACGTCTCCAACGTATCTATAATTTTTGATTGCTCCATGCTATATTATCTACTGTTTTGGACTATATTGGGCTTTATTTTTAACTTCTATATTATTTTTGGGACTAACCTATTAACCGGAGGCCCAGCCCAGAATTGCTGTTTTTTGCCTATTTTAGTGTTTCGGAGAAACAGAATATCAAACAGAGTCCAAACGGAATAAAACCTTCGGGAACGTGATTTTCTCACCGAACGTGATCCAGAAGACTTGGACCCTACGCCAAGGAACAAAAGAGACGGTCACGAGGGTGGGGCGCGCCCCCTACCTCGTGGGCCCCTCGGTGCTCCACCGACGTACTCCTTCCTCTTATATATACATACGTACCCCCAAACAATCAGAACAGGAGCCAAAAACCTAATTCCACCGCCGCAACTTTCTGTATCCACGAGATCCCATCTTGGGGCCTGTTCCGGAGCTCCGCCGGAAGAGGGTCGTCATCACGGAGGGCTTCTACATCATACTAGCCCCTCCGATGAAGTGTGAGTAGTTTATCTCAGACCTTCGGGTCCATAGTTAGTAGCTAGATGGCTTCTTCTCTCTCTTTAAATCTCAATACAAAGTTCTCCCCCTCTCTTGTGGAGATCTATTTGATGTAATCTTCTTTTTGCGGTGTGTTTGTTGAGACCGATGAATTGTGGGTTTATGATCAAGTCTATCTATGAATAATATTTGAATCTTCTCTGAATTCTTTTATGTATGATTGGTTATCTTTGCAAGTCTCTTCGAATTATCTGTTTCGTTTGGCCAACTAGATTGGTAGTTCTTGCCATGGGAGAAGTGCTTAGCTTTGGGTTCGATCTTGCGGTGTCCTTTCCCAGTGACAGAAGGGGCAGCAAGGCACGTATTGCATTGTTGCCATCGAGGATAACAAGATGGGGTTTATTTCATATTGCATGAATTTATCTCTCTACATCATGTCATCTTGCTTAAGGCGTTACTCTATTTTTTAACTTAATACTCTAGATGCATGCTGGATAGCGGTCGATGAGTGGAGTAATAGTAGTAGATGCAGAATCGTTTCGGTCTACTTGTCACGGACGTGATGCCTATATACATGATCATGCCTAGATATTCTCATAACTATGCTCAATTCTGTCAATTGCTCAACAGTAATTTGTTCACCCACCATAGAATACTTATGCTCTGGAGAGAAGCCACTAGTGAAACCTATGGCCCCGGGGTCTATTCTCATCATATCAATCTCCATCACTTTAATCTTGTTTTGCTTTTTACTTTGCTTTTACTTTTTACTTTGCGTCTTTATACCAAAAATACCAAAAATATTATATCTATCAGATCTCACTCTCGTAAGTGACCGTGAAGGGATTGACAACCCCTAATTGCGTTGGTTGCGAGTAGCTATTGTTTTGTGCAGGTACGAGGGACTTGAGCGTGGCCTCCTACTGGATTGATACCTTGGTTCTCAAAAACTGAGGGAAATACTTACGCTACTCTGCTGCATCATCCCTTTCTCTTCGGGGAAAACCAATGCAAGCTCAAGACGTAGCAAGAAGGATTACTAGCGCCGCTGCCGAGGAGTCTACGCAAAAAGTCAACATACCAAGTACCCATCACAATCCCTATCTCTCGCATTACATTATTTGTCATTTGCCTCTCGTTTTCCTCTCCCCCACTTCACCCTTGCTGTTTTATTCACCCTCTCTCTCTATCCTCCCTCTCTATTTGCCTCTTTTGCCCGCTTGCCTTTTGTTTGCTCGTGTGTTGGATTGCTTGTTTGTCGCGATGGCTCAAGATAATACTAAATTGTGTGACTTCACCAATACCAATAATAATGATTTCCTTAGCACTCCGATTGCCCCTCTTACCAATGCTGAATCTTGCGAAATTAATACTGCTTTGTTGAATCTTGTTATGAAAGATCAATTCGCCGGCCTTCCTAGTGAAGATGCCGCTACTCATCTGAATAGCTTCATTGATTTATGTGATATGCAAAAGAAAAAAGATGTCGATAATGATGTCGTTAAATTGAATCTATTTCCTTTTTCGCTTAGAGATCGTGCTAAAGCTTGGTTTTCGTCTTTGCCTAAAAATAGTATTGATTCTTGGAACAAGTGCAAAGATGCTTTTATCTCTAAGTATTTCCCTCCCGCTAAGATCATCTCTCTTAGAAATGATACTATGAACTTTAAGCAACTTGATCATGAACATGTTGCACAAGCTTGGGAGAGAATGAAATTAATGATACGTAATTGCCCTACTCATGGTTTGAATTTGTGGATGATTATACAAAAAATTTATGACGGATTGAATTTTTCTTCTAGAAATCTTTTAGATTCGGCCGCGGGAGGCACTTTCATGGAAATCACTTTAGGAGATGCTACTAAACTCCTAGATAATATTATGGTTAATTATTCTTAATGGCATATTGAAAGATCTTCTAATAAAAAGGTGCATGCGATAGAAGAAATCAATGTTTTGAGTGCAAAGATGGATGAACTTATGAAATTATTTGCTACTAAGAGTGTTTCTTCTGATCCCAATGATATGCCTTTGTCTACTTTGATTGAGAATAACAATGAATCTATGGATGTGAATTTTGTTGCTAGGAATAATTTTGGTAACAACGCTTATAGAGCGAATTTTAATCCTAGGCCATATCCTAGTAATCCTTCTAATAATTATGGGAATTCCTACAACAACTCTTATGGAAATTATAATAAGATGCCCTCTGAATTTGAGAATAGTGTTAAAGAGTTTATGAATTCACAAAAGAATTTTAATGCTTTGCTTGAAGAGAAATTGCTTAAACTTGATGATTTGGCTAGGAACGTTGATAGAATTTCTCTTGAGATTGGTTCTTTAAAGCTTAGATCTATTCCTCCTAAGCATGGTATCAATGAGTCTCTCAAAGCCATGAGAATTTCCATTGATGAGTGCAAGGAAAGAACCGCTAGGATGCGTGCTTCCAAAGATGCCTTTATTAAAGCGTGTTGTTCTAGTTCCTATGAAAATAATGATGAAGATCTAAAAGTTATTGATGTGTCCCCTATTAAATCTTTGTTTTGCAATATGAATCTTTATAATGATGGGACTGAATATGATCCACCTTTACCTAGAAGGCGTTCCAATAATTTTGAATCTTTTGATCTTGATGCTAAAATTGATGAAAGTGGGATTGAAAGAAATAAAAATCTAGATGTTGCTAAACCCACTATATTGGAATTCAAGGAATTTAATTATGAAAGTTTCTCTTTAATTGATTGTATTTCCTTGTTGCAATCCGTGCTAAATTCTCCACATGCTTATAGTCAAAATAAAGCCTTCACCAAACATATTGTTGATGCCTTGATGCAATCTTATGAAGAAAAACTTGAGTTGAAAGTTTCTATCCTTAGAAAACTCTATGATGAGTGGGAACCAACTATTAAAATTAAAATTTAAGATTATGAGTTTTATGCTTTGTGTGATTTGGGTGCTAGTGTCTCCACTATTCCCAAGACTTTGTGTGATTTGCTAGATTTCCGTAATTTTGATGATTGCTCTTTAAACTTGCATCTTGCAGATTCTACTATTAAGAAACCTATGGGAAGGATTAATGATGTTCTTATAGTTGCAAATAGGAATTATGTGCCCGTAGATTTCATTGTTCTTGATATAGATTGCAATCCTTCTTGCCCTATTATTCTTGGTAGACCTTTCCTTAGAACGGTTGGTGAGATTATTGATATCAAGGAAGGGAATATTATATTTCAATTTCCATTAAAAAAGGGCATGGAACACTTTCCAAGAAAGAAAATAAAATTTCCATATGAAACTATCATGAGAGCCACTTATGGATTTCCTACCAAAGATGGCAATACCTAGATCTATCCTCGCTTTTATGCCTAGCTAGGGGCATTAAAAGATAGCGCTTGTTGGGAGGAAACCCAATTTTATTTTTATTCCTTGCTTATTGCTCCTGTTTAGTAATAAATAAATTATTTATCCTCTGTTTTGGTTGTGTTTTTTGTGTTTAATTAGTGTTTGTGCCAAGTAGAACCGTTGGGAAGACTTGGGGAAAGTCTTGTTGAACTTGCTGTAAAAAACAGAAACTTTAGCGCTCACAAGAACCGCTGTAATTTTTATTCGAAGAGTGATATTTAGTTAATTCTTTTTGAAGATGATTAATAGATAAATTCCTCACGTCCAGAAATTTATTTTAGAATTTTTGGGGTTCCAGATCTTGTGCTAGCTACAGATTACTACAGACTGTTCTGTTTTTGACAGATTCTGTTTTTCGTGTGTTGTTTACTTATTTTGATGAATCTATAGCTAGTAAAATAGTTTATAATACATAGAGAAGTTAGAATACAGTAGGTTTAACACCAATATAAATAAATAATGAGTTCATTACAGTACCTTGAAGTGGTCTTTTGTTTTCTTTCGCTAACGGAGCTCACGAGTTTTCTACTTTAAGTTTTGTGTTGTGAAGTTTTCAAGTTTTGGGTGAATTCTTGTGATGGATTATGGAACAAGGAGTGGAAAGAGCCTAAGCTTGGGGATGCCCATGGCACCCCCAAGATAATCCAAGGACACCAAAAAGTCAAAGCTTGGGGATGCCCCGGGAGGCATCCCCTCTTTCGTCCACTTCCATCGGTAATTTACTTGGAGCTATATTTTTATTCACCAACATGATATGTGTTTTGCTTGGAGCGTCTTGTATTATTTGTGTATTTGTGTCTTAGTATTACACAATCATCCTTGATGTACACACCTTTTGAGAGAGCCATACATGAATTAAAATTTGATAGAATACTCTATGTGCTTCACTTATATCTTTTGAGCTATTTAGTTTTGCTCTATGTGTTTCACTTAGATCTTTTGAGCGTTATAATTTTGCTCTATGTGCTTCACTTAGATCTTTTAGAGCACGGTGGTGGATTTGTTTTAAAGAAACTATTGATCTCTCATGCTTCACTTAAATTATTTTGGAAGTCCCTTAATAGCATGGTAATTTGCTTAATAATAATATGCTTGGTATTCAAGATTTGTGAAACTTTCTTTTGAGTGTTTTGAATACTAAGAAAAGATTGAAGCATGATAATTGTTTTGAGATATGGAGGTGATAATATTAAAGTCATGTTGGTTGAGTAGTTGTGAATTTAAAGAATACTTGTGTTAAAGTTTGTGATTCCCGTAGCATGCACGTATGGTGAACCATTATGTGATGAAGTCGGAGCATGATTTATTTATTGATTGTCTTCCTAATGAGTGGCGGTCGGGGACGAGCGATGGTCTTTTCCTACCAATCTATCCCCCTAGGAGCATGCGCGTAATACTTTTCTTTGATAACTTCTAGATTTTTGCAATAAGTATATGAGTTCTTTATGACTAATGTTGAGTCCATGGATTATACGCACTCTCACCCTTCCACCTTTGCTAGCCTCTCTAATATCGCGCACTTTTCGCCGGTATCATACACCTACCATATACCTTCCTCAAAACAGCCACCATACCTACCTATTATGGCATTTCCATAGCCATTCCGAGATATATTGCCATGCAACTTTCCACCCTCTAGTTCATCATGACACATTCATCATTGTCATATTGCTTAGCATGATCATGTAGTTGACATAGTATTTGTGGCAAAGCCACCGTTCATAATTCCTTCATACTTATCACTCTTGATTCATTGCATATCCCGGTACACCGCCGGAGGCATCCATATAGAGTCATACTTTGTTTTAGAATCGAGTTGTAATCATTGAGTTGTAAATAAATAAAAGTGTGATGAGCATCATTTAATAGAGCATTGTCCCAAAAAAAGAGAAAGGCCAAAGAAAAAAAAAGGCCCAAAAAAAAGAAAATAAATAAAAAGGGGCAATGTTACTATCCTTTTACCACACTTTTGCTTCAAAGTAGCACCATGATCTTCATAGTAGAGAGTCTCTCATGTTATCACTTTCATATACTAGTGGGAATCTTTCATTATAGAACTTGGCTTGTATATTCCAATGATGGGCTTCCTCAAATTTCCCTAGGTCTTCATGAGAAAGCAAGTTGGATGCACACCCACTTAGTTTCTTTTGATGAGCTTTCATATACTTATAGCTCTAGTGCATCCGTTGCATGGCAATCCCTACTCACTCACATTGACATCTATTGATGGGCATCTCCATAGCCCGTTGATACGCCTAGTTGATGTGAGACTATCTTCCCCTCTTTTTGTCTTCCCCACAACCACCATTCTATTCCACATATAGTGCTATATCCATGGCTCACGCTCATGTATTGCGTGAAGATTGAAAAAGTTTTGAATAAGTTAGAGTATGAAACAATTGCTTGGCTTGTCATCGGGGTTGTGCACAATTTAAATACTTTGTGTGGTGAAGATAGAGCATAGCCAGACTATATGATTTTGTAGGGATAACTTTCTTTGGCCATGTTATTTTGAGAAGACATAATTGCTTTGTTAGTATGCTTGAAGTGTTATTATTTTTATGTCAATATAAACTTTTGTCTTGAATCTTTCGAATCTGAATATTCATATCTCAATTAAGAAGATTTGCATTGAAATTATGCCAAGTAGCACTCCGCATCAAAAATTCTCTTTTTATCATTTACCTACTCGAGGACGAGCAGGAATTAAGCTTCGGGATGCCTGATACGTCTCCAACGTATCTATAATTTTTGATTGCTCCATGCTATATTATCTACTGTTTTGGACTATATTGGGCTTTATTTTCCACTTTTATATTATTTTTTGGACTAACCTATTAACCGGAGGCCCAGCCCAGAATTGCTGTTTTTTGCCTATTTCAGTGTTTCGGAGAAACAAAATATCAAACGGAGTCCAAACGGAATAAAATCTTTGGGAACGTGATTTTCTCACCGAACGTGATCCAGGATACTTGGACCCTACGCCAAGGAACAAAAGAGGCGGTCACGAGGGTGGGGGGCGCCCCCCGCCCCCTAGGGCACGCCCCCTTGCCTCGTGGGCACCTCGGTGCTCCACCGACGTACTCCTTCCTCCTATATATACATACGTACCCCCAAACGATCAGAACAGGAGCCAAAAACCTAATTCCACCGCCGCAACTTTCTGTATCCACGAGATCCCATCTTGGGGCCTGTTCCGGAGCTCCGCCGGAAGAGGGCCGTCATCACGGAGGGCTTCTACATCATCCTAGCCCCTCCGATGAAGTGTGAGTAGTTTACCTCAGACCTTCGGGTCCGTAGTTAGTAGCTAGATGGCTTCTTCTCTCTCTTTGAATCTCAATACAAAGTTCTCCCCCTCTCCTGTGGAGATCTATTCGATGTAATCTTCTTTTTGCGGTGTGTTTGTTGAGACCGATGAATTGTGGGTTTATGATCAAGTCTATCTATGAATAATATTTGAATCTTCTCTGAATTCTTTTATGTATGATTGGTTATCTTTGCAAGTCTCTTCGAATTATCCGTTTGGTTTGGCCAACTAGATTGGTAGTTCTTGCCATGGGAGAAGTGCTTAGCTTTGGGTTCGATCTTGCGGTGTCCTTTCCCACTGACAGAAGGGGCAGCAAGGCATGTATTGCATCGTTGCCATCGATGATAACAAGATGGGGTTTATTTCATATTGCATGAATTTATCTCTCTACATCATGTCATCTTGCTTAAGGCGTTACTCTGTTTTTAACTTAATACTCTAGATGCATGCTGGATAGCGGTCGATGAGTGGAGTAATAGTAGTAGATGCAGAATCGTTTCAGTCTACTTGTCACAGACGTGATGCCTATATACATGATCATGCCTAGATATTCTCATAACTATGCTCAATTCTGTCAATTGCTCAACAGTAATTTGTTCACCCACCGTAGAATACTTATGCTCTTGAGAGAAGCCACTAGTGAAACCTATGGCCCCCGGGTCTATTCTCATCATATCAATCTCCATCACTTTAATCTTGTTTTGCTTTTTACTCTGCTTTTACTTTTTACTTTGCGTCAGTATACCAAAAATACCAAAAATATTATATCTATCATCTCTCACTCTCTTAAGTGACCGTGAAGGGATTGACAACCCCTAATCGCGTTGGTTGCGAGTAGCTATCGTTTTGTGCAGGTACGAGGGACTTGAGCGTGGCCTCCTACTGGATTGATACCTTGGTTCTCAAAAACTGTGGGAAATACTTGCGTTACTCTGCTGCATCATCCCTTCCTCTTCGGGAAAAACCAACGCAAGCTCAAGATGTAGCAGCTGTCGAGGCAGCCGCACCCTCCTCGACGCGCAGGGATCGCTCAATATTTCCATTTACTATAATGATGCCACGCGGACCGGGCATCTTAAGCGTGAGGGAAGCGTAATGCGGTATTGCATTAAAGCGAGCGAAAGCTTCGCGTCCAAGTAGTGCTTGATAGCCACTTTGGAACGGAGCAATGTGGAAGGTTAAATTGTCGCTACAGAAGTTATCGGGGAAGCCGAATATAACTTCTAGTAGCAGGGAGCCCGTGCAATGAGCCCCTGGGCCTGGCGTTACTCCTTTAACGGTAGTATTGCTGAGGCAAATTTTCGTTGGGTCTATCCCCATTTTGCGGATTGTGTCCTGATATATCAGGTTTAGACTGCTGCCACTGTCCATCAGGACTCGTGTGAAGTGGTATCTGTCAATTATCGGGTCTAATACCAAGGCAGCCCATCCTGCTCGCCGGATACTTGCTGGGTAATCCCGGTGGTCAAAAGTGATCGGTTGAAACGACTAGTGGCAAGACTCCGCGGTGATAGGCCCTTGGGCATATTTATCTGGGAGTGCCGCTTTGTTACTCCCCTTGATCACGTGTAACACGTTTTTTGTTTTGACTTCTGGTGGAAATTTCTTTTGTTCCCCAGTGTCTTGCCTGAGAGGCTCATCCTCGTCTTCGCTTGGTGTATCCTCCCCCTTGTGTACGGCGTTGAGCTTGCCGGACTGCTTGAAGACCCAACATTCTCTGTGGGTATGATTAGCGGGTTTACCAGGGGTGCTATGGATCTGACATATTTGGTCCATAATTTTGTTGAGACTGGACAGTTCATCTCTGGCGCCTTTAGAGGGCGGCTTTTGCTGACCTGGCCGAGAGCTTCTGAAACCAGTGTTTACCGCCATGCTCTTCGGGCTGTCTTCTTTATTCAGGCGCTTATTATTTTTGCTGCGTCATGATTTCCCGTTTTCATCTCTAACTTCGGATGTACTTGGGTCGCTGGTGCTGCATCTGGCTAGCCAGTTGTCCTCACCCGCGCAAAAGCGGGTCATGAGGCTTGTTAATGCTGCCATTGTTCTCGGCTTTTCTTGGCCGAGATGTCTGGCAAGCCATTCGTCACGGACGCTATGCTTAAAAGCTACCAAGGCTTCAGCGTCCGGACAGTCAACTATTTGGTTCTTTTTAGTAAGAAACCTGTTCCAAAGCTTTCGGGCTGACTCTCCGGGCTGTTGAGTTATATGACTCAAATCATCCGCATCCGGAGGTCGGACATAAGTCCCTTGAAAATTTGCCCGAAAAGCGTCTTCGAGCTCTTCCCAGCTTCCAATGGAGTTTTCGGGGAGGCTTTTAAGCCAGTGTCGAGCTGGCCCTTTGAGCTTGAGGGGTAAGTACTTGATGGCGTGGAGATCATCTCCTCGAGCCATATGGATATGGAGGATATAGTCCTCAATCCAGACCCCAGGGTCTGTTGTTCCGTCGTATGCCTCTATGTTTACGGGTTTGAATCCCTTTGGAAATTCATGGTCCAGCACCTCATCAGTGAAACATAGGGGGTGTGCGGCACCCCTGTATCTGGGTGTACCGCGTTGTTCGGATGTTTGTTGTGTTGCATCGTATGCTGGAGCACGCTTGCGTGGTCCATAGATGGATCTGGTTGCGCTGTCCTTTTGATGCGAGACCTCGCGTGGATCGCATATTGGCTTATGTGTGGCGTTGTTTGCCGCTCTATGTTGGCTGTGAGGACGTCTATCTGGCCAGGTGGCCATTTTGATTTTTGGTTGCGGAGGATCTAAGGCCTCCTCATCGAATTCAGGTAGCAACTTCCGC
The DNA here is from genome assembly GCF_003073215.2 of Triticum urartu. NCBI lineage: Eukaryota > Viridiplantae > Streptophyta > Magnoliopsida > Poales > Poaceae > Triticum > Triticum urartu. Next base: position 16,933,685 of record NC_053026.1, read on the forward strand.
TTCGGGTAGCTCTTGGTGGGGCGACTACCGCCGTACTTCGCTGCTGCGTTGAGTACTTTGCTCCATCTGATTCCGAGTGTGTCTTGTGCAGCCTTGAGTCTTTGCTTCTGCTTTTTTAGACTCCTCACGGTGGCAACAAGCCTTTGACGGGCATTCTGTTGCTTCGGGTGTCTGTCTGGTGTGAGGTCGTCCGGACTATTATCTTTGACAGAGTCAGGTTGTTTGGTTTGATTGTCCGTGCTGCCGTGGTCCGGCGATGGTTCACCATGTTCTAATGCTGGGTCTATATGATCGTTGTTTCTATCGAGGCGGGATTTGGAGCGGCGCTTACGCCGCCTCTTTAACTGCTTCTCGAGGGGACAACCCTTCGTTGCATCCTTCCGTTCCTCGTCGTCGTTTTCTTTTGGTGCGTTCACCATGTATACGTCATGTGATGAAGTGGGCATCCAGTGCCCTGTGGGCAGTGGTTCCTGTTCGTCTCCTGCATCGTCGCCCATACTGTTGATGTCTTCGGAGTCGAGGTCGAGCATGTCGGTTAAGTCACCGACAGTGGCTACTAAGTGGGTGGTGGGTGGGCGGCAAATTTCTTCGTCATCCGCATCCCAATCTTGCCGGACATAGTTCGGCCAGGATCCTCCTGACAAGAAGAGGGACCTTAATGTGTTCAGTATGTCGCCAAGGGGCGAGTGCTGAAAAATATCTGCGGAGGTAAGCTCCATGATCGGCGCCCAATCGGATTCAATAGGATCGGGCGCAGGCGGTTCGGAGTCTGTGGCCGGAGAAAGATCCGGTAGTTTAACAATACGGCTCTCGTGCAAGGTAAGGTCGATGTTCGGCTCGATCACCACTGAGGGTAAGGCCTCCGTGGCGGGGTCCATCCACCCATCCATGGATGGCGCAACTGGCTCCGAATTGAGGGTCGGAGCGGCTGCCGGTGTGATCTCCTGAACACTGTCTGATGGTAGAGCTAAATCGTACTCATCGTGACTGCGTGACACACAAGGCAGAGGCTCGAATCCATCAAAGATCAAGCCTCCGTGGACATCGGCTGTGTAGTTTAAGCTTCCAAACCTGACCTGGTGGCCAGGGGCGTAGCTTTCAATCTGCTCCAGATGGCCAAGCGAATTGGCCCGCAGTGCAAAGCCGCCGAACACAAAGATCTGTCCGGGGAGGAAAGTCTCACCCTGGACTGCATCGCTATCGATGATAGTAGGAGCCATCACGCCTAACGGCGATGACACAGAGGAACTCTCAATGAAAGCACCAATGTCGGTGTCAAAACCGGCGGATCTTGGGTAGGGGGTCCCGAACTGTGCGTCTAAGGCGGATGGTAACAGGAGGCAGGGAACACGATGTTTTACCCAGGTTCGGGCCCTCTTGATGGAGGTAAAACCCTACGTCCTGCTTGATTAATATTGATGATATGAGTAGTACAAGAGTAGATCTACCACGATATCAGAGAGGCTAAACCCTAGAAGCTAGCCTATGCTATGATTGTATGTTGTCCTACGGACTAAAACCCTCCGGTTTATATAGACACCGGAGAGGGCTAGGGTTACACAAGGTCGGTTACAAAGGAGGAGATATACATATCCGTAATGCCTAGCTTGCCTTCCACGCCAAGTAGAGTCCCATCCAGACACGAGACGAAGTCTTCAATCTTGTATCTTCATAGTCTAACAGTCCGGCCAAAGGATATAGTCTGGCTGTCCGGAGACCCCCAAATCCAAGACTCCCTCACCCGCTGTATGGGCTCAATCACATTAGAGGATGTCTTCGGATCCCCGGACAACTTCCGAAGCGAGGAGTTAATCTTCGATATCGTCCCATTCCGCAGCGGCTATCATGCACTGCTCGGACGAACTGCGTTTGCTCGATTCAACGCAGTGCCACACTATGCTTATCTCAAGCTCAATATGCCCGGTCCACGCGGCGTCATAACAGTCAATGGCAATACAAAACGCTCTCTCCGTACAGAAGAGCACACAGGTGCCCTAGTAGTAGAAGTACAAAGCGGCCTTCTCAAGCAGAACCCTCATTCGGCTGCCGAGCCCGCGGACTCCCTTAAGAGGGTCCGAACTACTCTGCAGCAGGAGAGCTCGGCTTGTCAGGAGCTCGACTAGCAATCCGGCCTCCGTCTCAGTCCTGATCAAGTGGTGGCATTTGTGCCGCACATACATAACTACGCACTTAAAATTCCATGGGCATTGACGGAGGCACAGATAACTTGTGACCCATGGCACGGCTCAACCAACATCGGATACACACATGCTTTCACTTTTACTTGTTTTCCTCTCAGGTCTCAATCCCACAGGCCCCATCGGAGGGTCTGGTCATCGGTCCTCTTGTAGGATAAATACACCAAGACGGCGAGAAGCGCGGACATATGGGGAACTTTTTAGGTGATTCCGTTAATGATAACTCTACCTGTTTTCCAGGACCCATATGCAGCTCTCCCCTGGTTTTGGCATGTTAAATAGCCTATTGCTTATTGCACTATTTGTATCAATGCGCCTTGACGTACTAATTACATTACAATGAAAACAGTTTGTAGCTGGAGATTTAGGACCCCAGCTTTTTACCTTTACCTGTTTTCTTTCTCTCTTTTCTTTTTCAGATTCCCTGTGGATAACCCCATCAGGTAGCACCCATACACTTTGGTACGTCTGGCGTTTGCCAGGGGCTTTATAGCACCTTACACTATGGCAAAAAAAGTCCGAACACTTCCTATAAGTATAGTTCGGCACCCCGAATTTAGCATTATATGCATTGGCTCTGAATCATGTCTTTGGTCAATAGTTGGGTTGCCCGGCTCCTGTGCTTGCTACCCTACATTCCGCTACATCGTCTAGGGTAGTAAAGGGAGAACTACTGCGATTGTGTCCTGGTCTAAACCGGATGATCACATTAGTAGAGAAAGCCAAAAACTGACTGTCATGGTGCGGCGAGAGTTGGTCAGCTGTTCGAAGGTCTCAAATCGTTGGAGATTTTTCCGCATATCGCGAAGGATCAGTACTTCCCGACCAGACGCTGACAGCACTCTGGTTCGTATACCAGGGGTTGCGCCTATGTTTTATTATAAAACTCCTATGGCTAAGTGAGGGCGTTCAAGCCGCATAGTCTGGTTGCCTGGTTCGTTGCGCTAAACAACTCCTTCAAGGACCATATAATTGGATCAAGATTGTTTAGATTCCATCCCGAACACCTCTGTACTACCTACGTGAGGGCAGAAGCCGACGACTGGTTAACCCTCAGATTTCATACAACACGGCCGCACAGGAGGAAACAATCAAAACATAATAAAAATTATATATTACAAAGCGGATTTGTTGTCATCATACAAGACAAAATACGAGTGTATTCACTCGAAAATAAGGTCCTGCCCGCACTGCGTGGCTACAATACGAGACCCCTCAAGGACGTCCGCAAATAGCGCTCTGGTGTACGGTGCTCCTTGCCCTTCGACGGCCCCTTGGTCAGCTCGAGGGCGTCCATTTTCGCCCACCACATCTTGCAGCGAGCAAAGGCCATCCGGGCACCTTCAATACAGACCGACCGCTTTACGACCTCAAGTCACGGGGAGGCACTAACAAGCCGCTTCACAAGCCCGAAGTAGCTGTTGGGTACCAGCGCGGCAGGCCATAGCCGGACTATCAGGTCCCTCATGGCCAGCTCGGCTGCCTTGTGCAGCTCGACCAACTGTTTCATCTGGTCGCTGGAGGATACCGGATGTTCTGGTCCAAGATATTGAGACCAGAACAACTTCTTCGTCGAACTCCCTTCCTTGGCTCGGTAGAATTCAGCAACATCAGATACGTTGCGCGGCAAATCCGTAAACGCCCTTGTGGAGCACCAAATTCGGGTAAGCAATAGGAGCGTTCCCTTCATCAACTCGCTTTGCATAATGAAAAACTTACCTGCCGAAATCTTCTTAAGCCGCCCGGAGTTCCTGAAGAGCGCTCTGGGCTTCGGCTCGAGCCTCTTGTGCGCTCTGGCGAGCCTTGGCAAGTTCGGACGCCTGCGTGTTAGAATCACGCTCCAGGGACTCGTACTTCTTAACGGCATCCTGAAGCTCTTGCTGCACCTCGCTGACCCGGGCCTCGTGCTTTTCACGTGCAGCGTGTTCCTTGGCCGCTTTGTCCTCGGCCTCAGCTAATGCCTTCTTGAGGGCCGCCACCTCGGTCATGGCCCCTGGCATAGTCCATGACACTTTAGTCAGCACGAAGTATTCATCCTTCCTAACATACACGCACAGGTTACTGCATAACTTTGTTTTCCTCTAGCTGTGTCTTCACAAGACTAAGCTCTTCCTTGGCTCGCTCCAGGCTCCGCTTCAGTTCGGAGACCTCCGCAGTATGAGCGGCGGCAGCAAGCAGCGACGCCTGCTTATTCACATAGGCATCATATGTTAGACTCCTACAAAACTTGTTTTGATCCTTTGTTCGGCTTCTCTTTCCGAACACCGAACAGAGCATCGGGGACTACTGTCTACGCTGTGATATTCTTTCTACAATTATTATTATCTCAAAGCTTGTTAAAAGGCTAGTGCAGGCTTAGGTCAGTCCACTTTTGGCAGGCTGAACCTTTTTGATCACTGTACCCATGAGGGCACGATGCTCATCTACGATGGAAGCGTCTCGCAGCGCTTCCAGTAGATCCTCCGGTGCCTCTGGTCGGACAGAGGTCACTAGCGTAACAGGCACACCCCCTCCTTTCGGGGAAGGCCGTTCGCTAGACTCCGAAGCCGTACAGGTCTTCGGAATGATATCTGGCTGAGGACCGAATGGAACTCGACCCCCACCATCAGTCTCCATGGGGGTTTCTTCCCCCATGTGTCCGGCGGCCGTGGGGTCACCCTTGGATGCGGCCCTGACAATCTCCGGAGCCTCCCCTTTGTTGGGGAAGGCCCTTTGGGACACCACCTCGTCATCACCCTTGGGCGAGGCAGAGTGAGCAGGTGGCGGCGACATGCTAGCCATCTCCTTTGAGTCTAGCGAGCCCTCTGTCGAGGACTGCAGAGAACCGTCACGGGCCGGACTGCAATGGCATAAATTAAACATATTAATATTGCAAAGGGGAAGGGCCGAACATTTGAACGAGCATAAGGTCTTGGGTACTTACGAAGCGGCCCGAGGCTTGGCCCGGGGCAGTCGTTCCGGACTGCTATCGACATCCCACGCGGAGTTATCCACGAGGGAGCCCTTCCCCCTCTTGGGTGCCTTTGCCTCCAGGTTTGCGGAGGCCACCCTTTTCTTCCTCCCCCCTCAGGGGGGGGAGTTGTCTTCCTCCTCTTCCTCGTCGCCATCTTCCGCGACCGAAGGGTTAGTCTCGTCTTCGAACGATAGTTCCGAAGAATCCTTTCGACGGAGGCCACTCCTGGTCCCCTTGGCTGCCTTTTTGGTCTTCTTCTCTAGCACGTCATAAGGCACCGGGAACAACATTTTCGTCAGGAGTGGGGTCTCTTTGTCTTCGGGTAGCGGGGCTGGACAGTTAATCCGCCTCGCTATGTCGACCCAGGCCTAAGGAAATAATTGATAGGAGAGCTTAGACTTCTTTCTCACAATGCGCTAGTAAAGGTTATTCCTTGAGAGCGTGAAAAAACTTACCGAATTAGCTTGGCGCTTTGAGCTAAGTCCAGGATCCTCGGTTGTAGGTGGTGGCGTCTCGCCGGCCTTGAAGAGCACTTTCCAGATATCCTCGTGCGTTGTGCCAAAGAGCTCTAGCAGCGTCTGGTGCTTGGCCGGATCGAATTCCCATAAATAACAAGTCCGGCGTTGACACGGGAGGATCCGGCGAATGAGCATAACCTGGATCACATTGACAAGCTTAATCTTTCTGGATAGCATGTTCTGGACGCACGTTTGGAGCCCTGTCAGCTCGCCCGGAGCACCCCAGGTTAGGCCCTTCTCTAGCCAGGAGGTGAGCCGCATCAGAACTCCGGATCAGAATTGGGGGGGGCGTGAAGGAAATATGCCCTAGAGGCAATAATAAAGTTATTATTTATTTCCTTATATCATGATAAATGTTTATTATTCATGCTAGAATTGTATTAACCGGAAACATAATACATGTGTGAATACATAGACAAACAAAGTGTCACTAGTATGCCTCTACTTGACTAGCTCGTTAATCAAAGATGGTTATGTTTCCTAACCATGAACAAAGAGTTGTTATTTGATTAACGGGATCACATCATTAGGTGAATGATCTGATTGACATGACCCATTCCATTAGCTTAGCACCCGATCGTTTAGTATGTTGCTATTGCTTTCTTCATGACTTATACATGTTCCTATGACTATGAGATTATGCAACTCCCGTTTGCCGGAGGAACACTTTGTGTGCTATCAAACGTCACAACGTAAATGGGTGATTATAAAAGTGCTCTACAGGTGTCTCCAAAGGTAGATGTTGGGTTGGCGTATTTCGAGATTAGGATTTGTCACTCCGATTGTCGGAGAGGTATCTCTGGGCCCTCTCGGTAATGCACATCACATAAGCCTTGCAAGCATTACAACTAATGAGTTAGTTGCGAGATGATGTATTACGGAACGAGTAAAGAGACTTGCCGGTAACGAGATTGAACTAGGTATTGGATACCGACGATCGAATCTCGGGCAAGTAACATACCGATGACAAAGGGAACAACGTATGTTGTTATGCGGTCTGACCGATAAAGATCTTCGTAGAATATGTAGGAGCCAATATGGGCATCCAGGTCCCTCTATTGGTTATTGACCGGAGATTTGTCTCAGTCATGTCTACATTGTTCTCGAACCGTAGGGTCCGCACGCTTAACGTTACGATGACAATTATTATGAGTTTATGCATTTTGATGTACCGAAGTTAGTTCGGAGTCCCGGATGTGATCACGGACATGACGAGGAGTCTCGAAATGGTCGAGACATAAAGATTGATATATTGGATGACTATATTCGGACACCGGAAGCGTTCCGGGGAAGTTTCGGATAAAACCGGAGCACCGGGGGGTTACCGGAACCCCCCGGGGGGTTAATGGGCCTCATGGGCCTAAAGTGGAGAAGAGGAAGGGGCTGCCAGGGTAGGCCGCGCGCCCCCTCTCCCCCTAGTCCGAATTGGACAAGGAGGAAGGGGCGGCGCCCCCCCCCCCTTTCCTTCTCTCCTTCCCTCTCTCCTAGTTGGACAAGGAACGGGAGAGGAGTCCTACTCCCGGTAGGAGTAGGACTCCTCCTGCGCGCCTCCTCTAGGGCCGGGCGCACCCCCCCTTGGATCCTTTATATACGGAGGCAGGGGGCACCCTAGAACACACAAGTTGATCTTCGTGATCGTTCCTTAGCCGTGTGCGGTGCCCCCCTCCACCATATTCCACCTCGATCATATCGTTGTAGTGCTTAGGCGAAGCCCTGCGTCGGTAGAACATCATCATCGTCACCACGCCGTTGTGCTGACGGAACTCATCCCCGAAGCTTTGTTGGATCGGAGCCTGGGGAGCGTCATCGAGCTGTACGTGTGCTAAGAACTCGGAGGTGCCGGAGTAACGGTGCTTGGATCGGTCGGATCGGAAAGATGTACGACTACTTCCTCTATGTTGCGTCAACGCTTCCGCTTCGGTCTACGAGGGTACGTAGACAACACTCTCCCCTCTCGTTGCTATGCATCACCATGATCTTGCGTGTGCGTAGGAAATTTTTTGAAATTACTACGTTACCCAACACGCCATCCAGTTAGTGTCGCGCGGCTCGGTGATGTAGAACCACCCTGATTGCCACCCCTTCACCGTCTCCACGAAAGAACCCTCGAGCCAGGTGATGTTGGGCATCTTACCCAACATAGCTCCTCCGCACTCTGCCTGTTGGCCTCTCACCACCTTTGGCTTCACATTAAAGGTCTTCAACCATAGGCCGAAGTGAGGTGGAATGCGGAGAAAGGCCTCGCACACGACTATAAATGTCGAGATGTTGAGGATAAAGTTAGGGGCTAGATCATGGAAGTCTATCCCATAATCAAACATCAATCCACGAACAAACGGGTGGAGAGGGAATCCCAGCCCGCGGATAAAATGCGTGAGGAACACCACTCTCTCCTGAGGCTCGGGGGTGGGGACGATCTGTCCCTCGGCCGGGAGTCGGTGAACGATCTCCTTGGCTAGGTATCCGGCCTCTCGGAGCTCCTCTATATTTTCCCTCTTAATGGAGGAGGTCATCCACTTGCCACCGGCTCCGGATCCGGACATGGTTGGGTGCTGGTTTGAATGAGGACTTGGGCGTTGGAGCTCGAGGACGGAGAGGCAGGAGGAAAGCATGGGGGAAGAAGGAGGAATCTTATCTCCTTATAAGGGCGGTGAATATCGAACGCCCCCCATTCGCCTGCTCCCAAGGCTGTGTAAACGGCACGGTTGGGTTACCCACACCCGTATTGATGAGAATCCTGTGATAAGGGGACACGATCTCTGCTTTGACAAGACGTGCCAATGACAACCGCGTCTCGAAACGTGGGGTGAAAAATGGTTTGAAATTATAACCGAACAAGCATGACGTCACATTACTAAAGTTGTCAGCGGATGGGACTCGTGTGTTATTATATTCTCTCTACGGATGTGTGCGGTGTGTGTTACAGGTCCGGACACAATCAATTTGTCTGAAGACTATTCGGGAGTTCGGAAGAAGGAACCTGCCTTGCAATGCCGAAGACAGCACTACGCGCTGGATACCTTGTCATTGAAGCCAGGTTCAGGGGCTACTGAGGGAGTCCTGGACTAAGGGTCCTCGGGCGTCCGGCCTGTTATCTATGGGCCGGACTGATGGGCTGTGAAGATATGAAGACCGAAGACTATACCCGTGTCTGGATGGGACTCTCCTTGGCGTGGAAGGGAAGCTTGGCGAACAACTATGAAGATTCCATATTATGTAACCGACTCTATGTAACCCTAGATCCCCCGGTGTCTATATAAACTGGAGGACTTAGTCCGGATAGGGGATACTCAATATCTTAGTCATACAGGCTAGACTTCTAGGGTTTAGCCATTACGATCTCGTGGTAGATCAACTCTTGTAATACTCATATTCATCTATTTCAATCAAGCAGGACGTAGGGTATTACCTCCATCAAGAGGGCCCGAACCTGGGTAAAACTTCGTGTCCCTTGTCTCCTATTACCATCAACCTTAGACACACAGTTCAGGACCCCCTACCCGAGATCCGCCGGTTTTGACACCGACACCCATTTCCAGGTTCAGTGCCAAGGATCTCATTATGGGGTGCACGAAGGCACTAGCGCCTCTGCTTCCATTTTTCTTTCGAAGTTCTGCTAACCAATTATCCACTGATAAGATGACTTTGCTTCCAACTAGCCACTGAAAGTTGTGGCCATTTAATGTCACCTTCTACGTTTGAGACAGGTCAAACTGTAACCTTCCAATGTTGTCGTTTGGTAGCTTAGGATGCTTTATGTTTTGTTGATCTACAGAGTGACTATCTGAGAGCTGTGTCGAACTTTCTTATTACAGTTTGGAACTTCTCTAAAAATCTCTAAAAATGCCAGTTGATTCTTAATGTTTTATCCTTATCAGTCCTAAAAACCCCAGAGCATCCGTCCAACTTTGTATCAAGATATACTATGTTGCTTCTGTAAAATTATGTATGCTTGTATGTGCAGAAACATGTTACAGTTGCCTCTTCGATTTCTTGTGGTGAGGATGTTTGTGCTTGCACATATTCAACAGTGCTCTCTCCTGGCTATTTTGGTTGATGTCCACGAATGGACAAAAATTATATGGAAAATGTTCTATTATTACTAGCATATAAGTACAGAAAAAAGTTGAACACAACGTCCCAAATAAGTTTGGAAAAAAAGCTCAAACAAAAAAACCATGGAAATTCAAAATGTTAAAAGTTCAAGTGGTAAAATGAGAGAAATCCAGAATATCGTCGCAAAACAATGTTGAGCTCAAAAGAAAACAAAAAACATTTTTGTTTTACTAAAAATATCATTCAGTTCAACGGTATAAACTATGCAAGTTCGGGCATGATGATACCATTGAGAAGTTATGAAAAAAAAATATACCAAAAATACAGAGTAAAGTCTAGTATATGAAAACGCGCTCAGTACAAAATCATATAGACATCAGTTCAAGTACTCTTTTTCCGAAACAATTCAAAACTACTGTGAAAAATACCTCAGTACAAACACACAAATAGATCAGTACAAGTACTCTATTTTCGATCAGAAAAACAACATGATGAGTCTCACCGTATTTAAAATTACTCTTCAACGGTTGTGAATTTCAGAAAATATTCAACATGGCTAAGTTTAGCATTTTTGATATCTTTCTAACGGTATACTATTTGCCCCATTTCAACAAACTTTTTTAAAAAAATGTGTTCGAAATCAAATTTGACCATATTCAAATTTGAGTTTAAACTGTAAGGAATTAGATATATATATATATATATACAAAAAAGTTGCGCATTTTCCATAGCTTTCCAATGTCGTATCATTTTCGTCAATCCGACCAACCCTTTGCAAAAAATGCGAAAATACGTTCCGCCCAAAATTTCACCTTTTTCAAATTACTTTTAAATTGTATAGAATTTGAAAAAATAATAGATATATGGAAGAAGCGGATTTTCACCAGCTTTCCAATGCCATCTTATTTGCACAATTCCGACAAACCATTTGAAAACTAAGTCCAAAATACGATTCGCGTTTCCGGTTTTGAGAAAAATGGTTTTTTCAAAACTGCTTTTAAACCATAATGATGTTGTAAAAAATTCATACATACTTGTAATGTAGCTGTCAAGAGCTTTCCAACGATATATTACACGCCTCATTCTGACCAAAAAAAATCACAAGTTTTTTTTGAACTAGATAGGCTGATAAGTTCGACAAGATGAAAATCATCAGTACAACCGCCTGAAACCGTCAGTTCAAATAGGGTAACAGAATAATATTCTGTTAGGCGAAATAGAATAGCCCAAATGTGTGTGTGTGTGTGTGTGATATTTGTGTTTTGAAAATGCACGGAAATAACATAAAACGGATAAAACAGTGGCAATACAGGCTTTTTGCCATTTGTCAGCGGACGGCAAAGACCTTTGCCGTCGATAGGCAAACGGCAAAGGGGACACGTGACAACAACCCGTACAACCTGAGAGCACCAGGTCTGACCCATTTGGTCATTATGCCATCTGTTGGTAGACGACAAAGACATACAAGGCAGACAGCAAAGTCTTAGAAGGAGTGACATGCAGGCAAAGCCATGCTAAAGTCATATGGCAGACAGCAAAGGGCTCTGGTTCTTTGGCGTCAGTTGGCGGATGGCAAAATCTGCCTTTAGCCACCTAACGGGGCTAACAACTATTTTTTGCCATCCAAGATCTTTGGCGTCTACTTGGCCAAGAAAGCGAACGACAAACTTTGCCATCCGTTGTCTTTATGCAGACAACAAACAATGTCATTACCGGAGCTTACTGTGATGGATTTGTTTGCCGTCTGTGACAGACTGCAAAGTGGTTTGCCGTCTTGTAGTGCGACAGGCGCCGATGAGAGGATCTAAAACCCTAACGAGAGGGGAAACCCTATAGTTTGTATTAGTTTTTTTTTTCTTGAGGTATAGTTTTGTACTGTATCTAGTTGAACCCGAATGGGCTTATGGCGCCATATGGGCTTGCAGCCTGCTAGAGCAAACGGAAGAAGAATGAAGGGGAAGCTCCGTCAGCTCCGGCTTCTTTTCCTGGGAAACCCTTGAACCCTTTCTCCCCGCCGTCTCCTCCCCTCCCCTCCCCACCCCACCCCCACTGCCCACGCGAGCGGCGGCGATGGCCAAGAAGCTCGGGAAGAAGGCCCGCAAGTTCGCCCACAAGCACCTCCAGGGCGGTGCCAAGCGCAGCCGCAAGCTCCGCTCCCAGTTCAACCGCCGCACCCGCAAAGGCCCGTGCTTTCCCCCGCCGCCGCCGCCCCCTCTGCCAAGTGTTTGTTTGTTTGGGTTCCGCGGCGTGCTGATTCGAGCTTCTCCCTTTTGTTTTCTCATCAGATGGGAAGGGCCGGGAGGACGACAACCGCCTGGACGGCGACGGCGGCAGCGAGGAGACCCGCCGCAACGACCCCACCATGTATATTCATCGTACCCTCCACTGCTCGTGCTCTGTTATTTACATAGCTTTGGTGGGAGCGCACATTGAGTAATTTTGCTGCAATGTTACCTACAGCCATTTGACTAAACCTTGCTTGCAAATTTGGATATGTTGCGGATGTAGATTTCATGTTGTGTCTCTATTTACCGTAAAAATTCATTCATGATAATACTGTTTGGTAATGCATTGATTTTTAGGTCTTTCTTTCTTTTATTTATTGAACTAAGCTCAATATGCTTTTCCTTTAGGAACATGAACGATGATGTAGCTACTTTGGCTAACTGTTTAGAGTTTCCAGAAGATGAGAATGAATTAGATGGGGATCTATCCGACAGTGATGGCTATCTTTCAGAGGTATGTTTGCCATTCTTCTATCAAGTCTCTTATTCATCTTTGGCAAGCAATATACATTTAGGAATAGTCACACCCACCATAGCTTTCGCACTCGTTTCGTATTTTAACGTGATGTTTCTATCCATGCCAAGCTCAAACATATACAAATTTACCATCATCCACAGTTCATGCTCAGCCCACAACTACCAAATTTGTCTTACAGTTCTGTGGGCAGTGCTTCGACTTCTGTGCAGAACCTTCTCAAGAATTTTGTTTGGGGGGTCTTTTCTTTTTTGATGTCAAATTGGCAAGTAGCTCTAGAACTTGATTAATCTCTCCGGTTGGAAGGAGCAACTTGGTTGTTCCACTCCCTTTTTTTTGTGATTTCTTCTAGACTGTTGGGTTGGAAATATTTTTCATAATCTGACTGAGGTGCTTAGATCAGTTTAAAACCACTGAATAATATCCAAGGATGATTGCATATTGTCTGTTGGCAATATGTGCACAAGTTTGTACATTATGTGGTTACTATGTTAGTGTGTAATTGCTCTGCAAGTAACTTTTGCACATCAGAAACTGCCGATTATTTGTTTTTTTTTTCAAAATCAGTTGTGTGATTCTATCTACTATTTGTAGTGCTATTGCTTAGTGGCCCTTATAAACTGATCCTTGATGCTTGAAATGCAGGATCTTGAGTGTGTGTACTACTCTGACAGTGATGATGATAATGTTATGAAAGGTAAATTGTATTGTTGTTAACACATATTGAATTTTGTGGTGTGATAGTTTCTAAGCATCAGAATATTTCTTGCAGAGTGTATTGTACAAGATGATCTCGACGAACAGAACAATGAGATGCGCTTGGCTGTAAAAAAGCAAAAGAAAAAGTTGAAGAAGTTGTTGGATAAGGTGAATAGCTGAAAATTGCCTTTAGGTCTTGCCGTCTTACTTGCTGGATATATATTGCTTGGTTTGGTTGCGGGTCTGTAGTTATGTCATGTGTGGACACGCCTCTCTTATAATCTGGTCTCACGATATAATCGTTGTAGATCGGTTTTTGATTAGTGCGGGCTTTCTAGATTTTTAGATTAATGTGCGAATTTCTATCCCTCGAAGCAAACATGAAACATTGAACCACACAAGTTGTTATAGATATATAGGTTACTGCTAGCTATGCTTCTGAATGTTGATCTCATCTAGGAACAAATGATGTTAGACTTTATATTATCTGTCTTTTCTGGAATTCTTTGGCTGCATTGTGCCACCTAGGTGATTTCTATCAGGATTGAGAGTGTTTGTTATATTTGTAGGACCCTAAGTTTGCAAACTTCCTTGAGAAATGGCAATTGGAATTGGTGAACTATGAAAGTAAAGAAGTAAGTTTTACTTATTATTTCTGCTTTATATACTGCAATTCATGTACATCCTTTTTACAATGTACTTCTCGTACCATAAATGATCTCATAAAATAGTTTTTCTTTTGCTACTATTCTGTTCAAATCTTCAATAGGATTCAGATGAACAAGATGAGATGGATTCTGTGGACAACGGGGTCAATTCTGGTGATAAAGATCCTCCAAGTGATAAGATCCTTACAAGCAAGACAATAAGTGAATGGTGTCAACTAGTCTTAGATGAACCTAAAGCACCTGCTCTGCGTAACCTACTAAATGCTTTCCGGGATGCATGTCAATTTGGTCTGAATTCAAATAGCCTTTCCATGCAGAGACTTCAAAGTACCGAAGTATTTTATCAGATAATATCATTTGTTCTTTCTAAGGCAGACAATATTTTCCGTGCTCTCTTAGAAATTTCTGATGATGACAAGGGGAAACTTATGAATCAGAGAAATGGAAAGAAATGGCAAGATATTGAGCCGCTCATAAAGTCTTACTTGCGGAATTCTCTTGATCTGATTAGTCAACTTACTGATAACCAAATACTTACCTATGTCTTGACTCGGCTTAGAACATCTGCGGTATATTTTTCTGCGTATCCCTCAACATCAAGGAGGCTTCTCAAGGTATGTTCCTTGGTGATGTTGCTTGTTGATATTAAATTTAGTTTTGTATGTTATTTTGTTCTTCTGGAAGAGATTCATGTTTGAAACCTGTTCTGGTCAATAATATTAGATCGGTTGAGGACTACTGGCCTTTCTGGTATTCTTTCCCTGTAAAATGGCTGTTTAAAAAAAATCCGTATAGAAGATATTTGCACGACTTCTTCTTTAATAAGGAAGAATGTGAACAAGAGGAAAAAGTCGGTTGTTATTTGGGTTGGGCCATATTCTGTGAACACTGTATTTGTTGGGAATCGATCTGCCTTCCTTATTTTTTTGAACCTGTCATATATTTCTGCTACTGTAAGGAATGTTTCAAACACCTTGAAGCAGTTGTTATCAATCTGTTTGGCTTTCAGTTTTTTGAATAACTGTACTGTGGTATTTTAGTGTTGCCATTTTGGATCAGTACACATCCACCTAAGCTTAGACCCTTGATGCATTGTCACAGTGCTAATGTCTTAATTATTTTAAATTCTTCTGCCCTTCAACCATTCTATGACTGCTTCGAGATAGTCTTACAATATTTTTCTGGTGTAGAATGCCTGACCTTTAATTTCTAATACTAGCTTATCATATACTGTATGTACTCTGCAGATCTTAATTCGCTTGTGGGCAAGTGGTGATCAGAACTTGTCCCTGTCTTCGTTTCTTATGATTCGAGAAGTGGTTTCACTCTTACCTGACTGTCTGGATTTCTGCTTAACTAAAACATATAATGCATACCTTTCTAGTTCCAAGATTGTGGACAACAGAAATATAGAAAATATCGATTTTATTCTGAACTGTCTGGTGGAACTTTATTCTCTGGATATTCAGAAAGCAGGTGAAAGGGCAGTAATTTCTGTGGGACAATTGAGTGCTATTCTTAGACAGGCGTCTAAAACAAAGGGAAAGGTACACATTAATGCTTATATCTGTAGTTGTGCTTGCAGTTGGTTTAGCTCGAGTGTTCCTACCGTATCATGTAGACAGATCCTTTGGACCTGCTTGGATTTGGAGAGATATTCTTGTTTCTCATATCCAAACAAGGCTTTAAGGTGTATCTGCACACCAGTTATAGTCAAATACATTTCGTTTAAATAGACTGGCCTTCTTATTTTTTCTAATTATTCGTTACATTTGCTAAAAAAACATTGCTAAGAAGAGATCCTGGCACATGTGTTCTAACTGTTTGATTCCTTATCGTACAGTGATTGTTAATTCCTATGTTTTTAAGGCGTCCGTAAGGCGGCGTCGAGGCGCCCCCCCCAGCGCTTTGCAAATATACCCGCTTTAGGCGCCTAGGCGTCGAGGCGCCCCCCCCCCCCAAGCGCCTTAAAGCGAAGCATCGCCTTAAAAACATAGGTTAATTCACAAACTGCACCAACTTGCTAATTTGTTATTGCCATAACTTGACACATTTCATAGAATTTTCTTTGTATTGCTGTATTTGACCAACATATACATGCTGCAAGAATTAAAAAAAAATCTTATTATTACACTTGTCTTTTTCACACATCCAAAAGAAAGCAGACTGGTTATTTTCATGTCCACATGGATTCTTTTCCTTGTGGTGGTTTTTATTTGTTCTCTTGACATCACATGGATATTGATATGCTTCTATGTTTGTGGTTGCAGGAAGATCTTTTGAAGATAGATAACTGGCAGTATATAAACTGCATAAACCTATGGGTTAGGTTTATTTGTGTTAATTACAAGGATTGCCACAACCTCCATCTATTATTCTCTTCAGTTGTTCAGATAATAAGGGGGGTGGCTCATTTATTGCCAGGCATGCGATACTTACCACTGAGACTGAAGCTTGCGCACATGCTAAATGAGCTTTCGAATTGCAGTCAGATGTTCTTTCCAGTTCCATCGTTGATATTTGGGTCCCTAGAATTTAGGGAGATCCCTCCGAAAGAGCAAACAGAAAAAGGAAAGACCCACTTTTCGTCACTACTGAAGGTACGCCATTTCATGTATTGCTCAGTTATAACATGTGGAATTTTGTGTTCTTTCATGTCTGTCTTGGAGTCATGAAAATGTCAATTATTATTGTACCAAGCCTCTGAGAAGTATATAACTCTTCGGACCCCCATTCCATATGACTAAATGCTCACTAAAAGTAAACAACCATCCATGCAGTTTCAAGCAATCAACCCCGATGGTCTGTAAACTGTTTTTGTAAGGATTGCTCATTTTTTAACTTGTATAATTACTGCATAGGTATATGCTCAGTTATTAATTAGATAATTAGATAATTTGGTTTCATCTTCTTAAGTATTACTACCTCTGTAGACAAATGTAAGACGTTTTAGGTCACTACTTTAGTGTCTGTGTGGCTCCTGTTTGGTTTCGTCTCTAGTCTGCACCCTGCTTTCTTGGGATTAAAAGTTCGTTCTTGCGGATGTTTCATCTTCCGAAGATAGTTTAAATTAACCCTGTTTTCTGCGTGTTAGGTGCCAAGGAACATGCTGAAATCAAGAGATTTCCAAGAGCAGTGCGTTCTTTCAGCAATCGAGGTTCTATCGGCACATTTTTTCCAGTGGAGCTATCATGTTTCTTTTCCAGAAGTAGCCACCATTCCGCTCATCCTCTTGAAAAGATTGCAAGAGCAGACAACGATTGAGTCCCTCCGCCGTCCTCTTAAACGAATGATAGACCAGGTACTTCAGTCAAAACACGTATTCCGGTTATTTCTAAATCCGTCAGCATCCCTGTAAAGATCAATTCAGCATTGCCACTCTCCAAGGAGGCTTTTACAGTGTAATTGTTGCAAGTTTTGACCATGATTGGTGAACGTCTGGCCGTTTCCATATAAGCTTTAAGCTTTCATGTTCTTTCAATTTTGCGGGAAGCAGGATCACGGCACTTCATTCTTTTGCTTACCTTGCAGTGTTCCGTTTGATATGTGACATCCTTTTGAATGCTGAAACTGCAGGTGAGCGAGAACAGGGATTTTGTGCAAAGGAAGAGGGAGGTGGTCTCTTTCTCCAGTGATCAACACATAGTAAGAGGAGCATGATGCAAGTATCTTTAATATGTTGTGACTGCAGATGGAGCCGCCACCGTGGAGACCCTTCGGGCGGAACTTGCCCGAGCCAAGGAACAAGCCAGGAATAGTGATGTGGCCGCTCTAAAGGCGGTCGAAGAGCTGAGGGCCGAACAGGCTGCACATTGCCAAAGCAAGGAAAGAATAGCCAAGATGGCTGTTGAGTTGAAAGATGCCACCGACCGTTATCAGCTCCTTGAAAAAGAAAGTCGGGCAAAGGTGGCGGACCTAGAGAAGGCCATGGTAGCAGCCAAGGAAGCCCGCTCTAAAATCAGAGCGGCGAAGGAGGAGCTGCGTCAAGCTGGGGATATCGCGGCTGGGAAGCCTTTTTTGTTGCGAACAATGTTCGGAGATCTGAAGTATGCCCCTCTTGATCAACTATGGAGTTCCGCAGACGCATATGTGGATTTGGCAGCTAGTGTGCTGATGCGGCCGAGTACTTCATGGATCAAAATATCGTGAAGTGGAAAAGTTGTTCTGGTGACAGTTCCATGTTCTAGTGCGTCCGTTGTTGCTAAATGAGCGAATGAACAAATGGGCCGATCTGCATAGGTTGTCCGGGCTTGCCATGAGGTCTGTTGTGGATCATCTGTGGCCGGAAGGGCCAAGGCCGAATAGATATTTTAGTTTAGTGCAACAGTTCCTTGGTGTTGTGCCGCACATCGACGCTATGAAGAGGTCGGCGCGCATAGATGGTGCGCGTATGGCACTTGCCCGTGTCAAGACATACTGGGCAGAGATGGAGGCCACCACCATTGCAACCCAGAGTTTGGCCGTAGGCCGAGTATCTGCCGAGCACTACTTTGAAGAAGTCCTTGAAGGCACTCGTTCAATAGAGGCTCAGTGCTCGAAGAATATTATGTTCTAGTGACATGTATTCCCATTGTAAAAACAATGTTTTATTGAGTTATAAAGGTTGTGTTTATACTTTTGCCTGAAAGTATTATGATTCCTCCTGTGCGGCCGTTTATGTATATATGTATATAACCTGAAAGTTTGCAGTCGTCGGCTTCAGCCCCCACGCATACAATGCGGGGGTGTTCGCAAAAAATGCGTATTCACACTTGATCCAACGTCTTGGTCCATTAAGGAGGTGGTAGCGCAGCGAATGAGGCAATCGGACTATATTGCTTTTACACTTTCACTTAGCCATAGGAGTTTTACGGTGGGACTACTATATAGTCCCTGGTACCTCCGCGCTCGTCCGAATACGGTGCGCATACGTACATGACCGGGAAACGGCCCTTCGTTAATGTGGAGGAATCCCGAAGATTCCGCTAAGTCATCGAGTGGTTGACCAGTCTCGCGCTTTATCATGACAGTCAGTTTTCGGCTTTCTCTACTGAGGTGCTCATCCGTATGAACCAGGGCACAATCGCAGTAGTTCTCCCGGTGCCGCCTTAGCCGATAGAGCGGAACGTAAGGGAGCAAAACACAGGAGCCGGGCAAACCCAACATTTAACCAAACACATGATTCGGAGCTGATGCATATAAGGCCAAACTCGCGATGCCGAACACTACCTAAGGTATTCGGTCTTTATAACATATTCCGGGCTGAACAATGCCCTTAATAATAAACCCCGAGTGTCCAGCTACGTGCAATATTCTGACGTGGCGAAATGCCAAAAACGCCAGCATCCTTCTCAGTTGTATTGAGTATCCGGAGGATGTGAACAACGAAAGACAATAAAAAAGGTTTACGTAGGGTCTTAATCTGAAAACAAACCTTTGAGCGGGTCCCTGCTGCACGTCTGCGCCTGTGTCTCCGTTGTGTCGTGTCCTGGACGGGTGCAGCACGATTTTCATCTGTAAAAGAGAAAAACTTAGGTGAAAGTTCTCGTGCCGTAAAACTTGGTTATTTTTGATAAACCATTAAAATTCAAGGTAAGTCAGGTTGAGCCGAACTAGCCCTGATTACACGCGGGGAGCCCCTGGTATCGTCTATGAGGGCTTAACCATCAAACCGATCTCAGGTATATCTAGTGATGCGCCGGACTCGTCTAACCGTGTCCGCGGTCTTAACGACCTGTCATTTATTCTGATTGGTGAGGCCGTCTAGTGCTCGGCTGTTAAAGCCGCTGCACATTCTTCCGCGCGTAGAGAACACTCAATATTTCCACTGACTGTGATGGTCCCACGTGGACCGGGCATCTTAAGTTTGAGAGAACCGTAATGCGGTACTGCATTAAAACGAGCGAAAGCCGCTCTTCCGAGTAGTGCTTGATAGCCGCTTCGGAATGGAGCGATGTCGAAGGTTAACTTTTTGCTTCTGAAGTTGTTGGTAGAACCGAATACAACCTCTAGTAATAGAGAGCCTGTACGGCGGGCCTCTTGTCCTGGTATTACTCCCTTGAAGGTAGTATTACGGTGGCTTTTTTTTTGTCGGGTCTATCCCCATTTTGCGGACTGTGTCCTGATATATCAGATTTAGACCACTACCGCCGTCCATAAGGACTCGTGTGAGATGGTATCCGTTTATTATTGGGTCTAACACCAAGGCGGTCAATCCTTCATGTCAGATGCTTGTCGGGTGATCCCTGCGATCAAAAGTGATCGGGCAGGCCAACCAGGGGTTGAACTTAGGGGTGACGGGCTCTACGGCACGTATGTCTCGGAGTGCATGTTTGCTTCTCCTCTTCTTCACGTGGATCATGTTTACTGTTTTAACCTCTGGTGGGAACTTTTTCTGTTCTCCAGTGCTTTGCTGGCGAGGTTCGTCCGAGTCTTCACTTGGTGTCTCCCTCCCCTTGCGTTCCGCGTTTAGCTCACCGGCCTGCTTGAAGACCCAACATTCTCTATGGGTGTGATTTGCAGGTTTATCGGGGGTGCCACGAATCTGACATAGTTTGTCTAGAATCTTGTTTAGGCTGGACGGTCCATCTTTGCTGCCTTTGAAAGGCTTTTTCGATGACCTGGTCGTGAGCCCCTGAATCCGGCGTTCACTGCCGTATTATCTGGGTTGTCTTCTTTATTTTGACGCTTGCTTTTACTACATCGTGGTTTTCCATTGCCATCCCTGACTTCGGATGTGCTTGGGTCGCTGGTGCTACTGCAGGCTAACCAGCTATCTTCGCCCGCGCAAAAGCGGGTCATGAGGCTTGTCAGGGCTGCCATTGTTCTCGGTTTTTCTTGGCCGGGGTGTTTGGCGAGCCATTCATCTCGGACGCTGTGCTTGAAAGCTGCTAAGGCTTCGGCATCCGGGCAGTCGACGATTTGGTTCTTCTTAGTGAGAAACCTATTCCAAAGCTTTCGGGCTGACTCTCCGGGCTGTTGAATTATATGACTTAAATCGTCTGCATCCGGAGGTCGGACATAGGTCCCTTGAAAATTAGCCCGAAAAGCATCCTCGAGCTCCTCTCCACTTCCAATTGAGTTTTCGGGGAGGCTTTTCAACCAGTGTCGAGCTGGTCCTTTAAGCTTGAGGGGCAAGTACTTGATGGCGTGGAGATCGTCTCCGCGAGCCATATGGATATGGAGGATAAAGTCCTCAATCCAGACCCTAGGGACTATGGTCCCGTCGTACGCCTCTATGTTCACTGGTTTGAATCCTTCTGGAAATTCGTGGTCCAGCACCTCATCGGTGAAACATAGGGGGTGTGCGGCACCCCTGTATTTGGATGTATCATGGCGTTCGGACGGTTGTGGTATTCGGTTTTGATTTTGTGCCGGAGCGCGCTTCCTAGATCCTTAGATGGATCTGGTCATACTGGATTTTTGGCGCAAGTCCTCACGTAGATCGTGTGTTGACTTATGTGCGGCCTTGTTAGCCACTCTATCGCGGTCACAAGGTGGTTGATCCGGCTGGTTGGCCATTTTATTTTTCGGCTGTGTGGGCTCTACGGCCTCATCGTCGAATTCAGGTAATAGCTTGCGCTTTGGATAGCTCTTTGTGTGGTAACTTCCACCATACTTTTCTTTGTTGTCAAGCACTTTGTTCCACCTGCTGTTGAGCGTATTTTGTGCGGCATTAAGCCTTTGCTTCTGCTTCTTCAGAATCCTCGCTGTGGCAATAAGCCTTCTACGGATGTTCTCTTGTTCCAAGTGCGTTTCCGGGATGATGTGTGCATCTTCGTCTGGACTGTTTTCCTCCCCTGAGGGGGGTTGATGAGGTTTATCCTTGGCATCACCGTGTTCGGACATCGGATCCATATTATTTTCGCCGCTTGCAGTTTCATCGTGCTCTGCCGCTGGGTCCATGTGGTCGTCGTTTCCTCTGGAGTCGACTGGAGTGTTTTTTTCTCTTGCATTGTTATCGTTGTTTTTGCTATGGCGGGACTTAGAGTGGCGCCGCTGACGTCGGTGCTTGGGTTGCTTCTTGGAGGGGTCATCCCCCGCTGTCTCATCGCCATTGCCTTCTTTGGGGGTGTCCGCCATGTATATATCATATGATGAGGTGGCGGTCCAGCACCCCGTGGGCGGTGGTTCCTATTCGTCTCCTACATCATCGTCCATACCGTCGATGTCTTCGGAGTCGAAGTCGAGCATGTCAGTTAAATCATCGACAGTGGCCACTAAGTGGGTGGTGGGTGGGGAGCGAATTTCTTCGTTGTCCGCATCCCATTCTAGCCGGACATAGTTCGGCCAAGGTTCTCCTGACAAGGAGAGAGACCTTAATGAATGGAGCATGTCGCCAAAAGGTGAGTGCTGAAAGATATCCGCGGAGGTGAACTCCATGATCGGCGCCCAATCGGATTCATTAGGCATGGACGCGGGCGGCTTGGAGTCCGTAGCCGGAGATGAATCCAGTAGTTCGGCAACACGACTCTCGTGAGGGGTGAAGTCAGTATCCGGCTCCATCGCCACTGAGAGTGCGGCCTCCATAGCAGGGTCTATCCCCCCATCCTCGGATGGCGCAATTTGCTCCGGATTGAGGGCCGGAGTAGTTGCAGGTGTGATCTCTCGAACACTATCCGATGGCAGAGTTACGTCATGCTCGTCGTGATTGTGCGGCGCACCTGACATGGGCTCGAATCCGTCAAAGATCATGTCTCCGCAGATGTCGGCAGTGTAGTTTAAGTTTCCGAACCTGACCTGATGGCCAGGGGCGTAGCTCTCGATCTGCTCCAGATGGCCAAGCGAGTTGGTCGACAGTGCAAGCCCGCCAAATACGAATATCTGTCCGGGGAGGAAAACCTCACCCTGGACCGCATCGTTACCGATGATCGAAGGATCCATCAAGCCTTATGGTGAAGGCACAGTGGAACTCTCAGTGAAAGCACCAATGTCGGTCTCAAAACCGGCGGATCTCGGGTAGGGGGTCCCGAACTGTGCGTCTAAGGCGGATGGTAACAGGAGGCGGGGGACACGATGTTTACCCAGGTTTGGGCCCTCTCGATGGAGGTAATACCCTACGTCCTGCTTGATTGATCTTGATGATATGAGTATTACAAGAGTTGATATAACACGAGATCAAAGAGGCTAAACCCTAGAAGCTAGCCTGTGGTATGATTGTCTGTTGTCCTACGGACTAAACCCTCCGGTTTATATAGACATCGGAGGGGGCTAGGGTTACACAAAGTCGGTTACAAGGGAGGAGATCTACATATCTGTATTGCCAAGCTTGCCTTCCACGCCAAGGAGAGTCCCATCCGGACACGGGACGAAGTCTTCAATCTTGTATCTTCATAGTCCAACAGTCCAGCCAAAGGATATAGTCCGACTGTTCGGAGACCCCCTAATCCAGGACTCCCTCACTAGTCCTAATAGGAGGGGGAGGAAGGGGAAGAGGAGAGGAAGGAAAGGGGGGCCGACCCCCTCCCAATTCGGATTGGGCTTGGGGGGCGCGCCACCACCTCTTGGCCGCCTCCTCTCTCTCTCCCACTAAAGCCCATGTAGGCCCATTTAGCCCCCGGGGGGTTCCGGTAGCCCCCCGGTACTCCGGTATATGCCCAAACTCATCCGAAACCTTTCCGGTGTCCAAACATAACCTTCCAATATGTAAATCTTCATGTCTTGACCATTTCGAGACTCCTTGTCATGTCCGTGATCGCATCCGGGACTCAGAACTACCTTCGGTACATCAAAACAAATAAACTCATAATATCGATCGCCATTGAACGTTAAGCGTGTGGGCCCTACAGGTTCAAGAACTATGTAGACATGACCGAGACTCATCTCCGGTCAATAACCAATAGCGGAACCTAGATGCTCATATTGGTTCCTACATATTCTACGAAGATCTTTATCGGTCAAACTGCATAACAACATACGTTGTTCCCTTTGTCATCGGTATGTTACTTGCCCGAGATTTGATCGTCAGTATCCTCATACCTAGTTCAATCTCGTTACTAGCAAGTCTCTTTACTCGTTCTGTAATGCATCATCCCATAACTAACTCTTTAGTGACATTGCTTGCAAGGCTTATAGTGATGAGCATTACCGAGAGGGCCCAGAGATACCTCTCTGACAATCGGAGTGACAAATCCTAATCTCGATCTATGCCAACTCAATAAACACCATCGGAGACACCTATAGAGCATCTTTATAATCACCAAGTTACGTTGTGATGTTTGATACCACACTAAGTGTTCCTCCGGTATTTGGGAGTTGCATAATCTCATAGTCATAGGAACATGTATAAGTCATGAAGAAAGAAATAGCAACATACTATATGATCATAGTGCTAAGCTAACGGATGGGTCTTGTCCATCACATCATTCTCTAATGATGTGATCTTGTTCATCAAATGACAACACATGTCTATGGCTAGGAAACTTAACCATCTTTGGCTAACGAGCTAGTCAAGTAGAGGCATACTAGGGACACTATGTTTGTCTATATATTCACATATGTATGAAGTTTCCGGTTAATACAATTATAGCATGAATAAAATAAACATTTATCATGATATAAGGAAATATAAATAAAAACTTTATTATTGCCTCTAGGGCATATTTCCTTCACCTACTACTACACATGGAAGACGTATTTTTCCCTCGTGTTCCGGGAGTATCACCTCATCGACCACGTGGACGGCACCATCGACTCCAGCCTCGTCCCCAAGTTCCATGACTGGTCCACCATCGACACCACGAGTTGGAAGTTTTTTGTCAAGTGTGTTGTTTTAACATTCAACAAGGACCGGGCGTAGTCAAACTCGATTCAACTAAATCTGGAGAAACAGACACCCACTTTCCACCTGTGTGCGAAGCACGTCGGTAGAACCAGTCTCATGAACGTGGTCATGTAATGTTGGTATGGGCCGCTTCATCCAACAATACCGCCGAATCAAAGTATGACATGCTGGTAAGCAGTATGACTATTATCGCCCACAACTCTTTGTGTTCTATCTTCATCACACAAAATATTAAAACATGCAAAATCCCGATGACAAGCCAAGCAATTGTTTCATACTTTTGATGTTCTCAAACTTTTTCAACTTTCACGCAATACATGAGCGTGAGCCATGGACATAGCACTATGGGTGGAATAGGATGGTGGTTGTGGAGAAGACAAAAAGGAGAAGATAGTCTCACATCAACTAGGCGTATCAACATGCTATGGAGATGCCCATCAATAGATATCAATGTGAGTGAGTAGGGATTGCCATGCAACGGATGCACTAGAGCTATAAGTGTATGAAAGCTCAACAAAAGAAACTAAGTGGGTGTGCATCCAACTTGCTTGCTCATGAAGACCTAGGGCAATTTGAGGAAGCCCATCATTGGAATATACAAGCCAAGTTCTATAACGTAAAATTCCCACTAGTTTATGAAAGTGACAACATAGGAGACTCTCTATCATGAAGATCATGGTGCTACTTTGAAGAACAAGTGTGGAAAAAGGATAGTAACATTGTCCCTTCTCTCTTTTTATCTCATTTTTTTATTTGGGCCTTCTTTATTTTTTTTCTTTTGGCCTCTTTTCTTTCTTTTTTTTCGTCCGGAGTCTCATCCCGACTTGTGGGGGAATCATAGTCTCCATCATCATTTCCTCACTGGGACAATGCTCTAATAATGATTATCATCGCACTTCTTTTTACTTACAACTCAAGAATTATAACTCAATACTTAGAACAAAATATGACTCTATGTGAATGCCTCCGGCGGTGTACCGGGATATGCAATGAATCAAGAGTGACATGTATGAAAAATTATGAAAGGTGGCATTGCCACAAATACGATGTCAACTACATGATCATGCATGGAAATATGACAATGATGAAGCGTGTCATAACAAACGGAATGGTGGAAAGTTGCATGGCAATATATCTCGGAATGGCTATGGAAATGCCTATCTCGGAATGGCTATGGAAATGCCATAATAGGTAGGTATGGTGGCTGTTTTGAGGAAGGTATATATATGGTTGGTGTATGATACCGGTGAAAAGTGCGCGGTAATAGAGAGGCTAGCAAATGTGGAAGGGTGAGGGTGCGTATAATCCATGGACTCAACATTAGTCATAAAGAACTCATATACTTATTGCAAAAATCTATTAGTTATCGAAACAAACTACTATGCGCATGCTCCTAGGGGGATAGATTGGTAGGAAAATACCATCGCTCGTCCCCGACCGCCACTCATAAGGAAGACAATCAATAAATAAATCATGCTCTGACTTCATCACATAATGATTCACCATACGTGCATGCTACGGGAATGACAAACTTCAACACAAGTATTTATCAAATTCGCAACTACTCAACTAGCATGACTCTAATATCACCATCTCCATGTCTCAAAACAATTATCAAGTATCAAACTTCTCATAGTATTCAATGCACTTATATGAAAGTTTTTATTATTCCTAAAAGCAAATTACCATGATGTTCTAAAGGACTCTCAAAATAATATAAGTGAAGCATGAGAGATCAATTATTTCTATAAAATAAAACCGCCACCATGCTCTAAAAGATATAAGTGAAGCAGTAGAGCAAAAACTATATAGCTCAAAAGATATAAGTGAAGCACATAGAGTATTCTAATAAATGTCGATTCATATGTGTCTCTCTAAAAAGATGTGTACAACAAGGATGATTGTGGTAAACTAAAAAGCAAAGACTCAAATCATACAAGACGCTCCAAGCAAAACGCATATCATGTGGTGAATAAAAATATAGCTCCAAGTAATGTTACCGATGAACGAAGATAGAAGAGGGGATGCCTTCCAGGGCATCCCCAAGCTTAGGCTTTTGGTGTCCTTGGATTTTACCTTGGGGTGCCTTGGGAATCCCCAATATTAGGCTCTTGCCACTCCTTGTTCCATAATCCATCAAATCTTTACCCAAAACTTGAAAACTTCACAACACAAAACTTAACAGAAAATCTCGTGAGCTCCGTTAGCGAAAGAAAACAAAACACCACTTCAAGATACTGTAATGAACTCATACTTTATTTATATTGGTGTTAAACCTACTGTATTACAACTTCTCTATGGTTTATAAACTCCATTACTAGCCATAGATTCATCAAAATAAGCAAACAACGCACGAAAAGCAGAATCTGTCAAAAACAGAACAGTCTGTAGTAATCTGTAACTAACGCAAATTCTGGAACCCCAAAAATTCTAAAATAAATCGATGGACATGAGGAATTTATCTATTAATTATCTTCAAAAATAATTAACTAATTATCACTCTCCAATAAAAAATGGCAGCAATTCTCGTGAGCGCTAAAGTTTCTGTTTTTTACAGCAAGATCAAAAAGACTTTCCCCATGTCTTCCCAACGGTTCTACTTGGCACAAACACTAATTAAACACAAAAAACACAACCAAAACAGAGGCTAGATAAATTATTTATTACTAAACAGGAACAAAAGGCAAGGAATAAAAATAAAATTTGGTTGCCTCCCAACAAGCGCTATCGTTTAACGCCCCTAGCTAGGTATAAAAGCGAGGATAGATCTAGGTATTGCCATCTTTGGTAGGCAGTCCATAAGTAGTTCTCATAATAGATTCATATGGTACTTTAGTTTTCTTTCTAGGGAAGTGTTCCATGCCTTTTGTTAACGGAAATTGGAATCTAATATTCCCTTCCTTCATATCAATAATTGCACCAATCGTTCTAAGGAAAGGTCTACCAAGGATAATAGGACATGAAGGATTGCAATCTATATCAAGAACAATGAAATCTACGGGAACATAATTCCTATTTGCAACAATAAGAACATCATTAATTTTTCCCATAGGTTTCTTAATAGTGGAATCCGCAAGGTGCAAGTTTAAAGAACAATCATCAAATTCACGGAAACCTAGCAAATCACACAAAGTTTTTGGGATCATGGAAACACTAGCACCCAAATCACACAAAGCGTAGCATTCATGATCTTTAATTTTTATTTTAATAGTAGGTTCCCACTCATCATAAAGTTTTCTAGGGATAGAAACTTCCAACTCAAGTTTTTCTTCATAAGATTGCATCAAAGCATCAACGATATGTTTAGTAAAAGCTTTATTTTGACTATAAGCATGAGGAGAATTTAGCACGGACTGCAACAAGGAAATACAATCTATCAAAGAGCAATGATCATAATTAAATTCCTTGAAATCCAAGATAGTGGATTCATTGTTATTTAAAGTTTTAACCTCTTCAATCCCACTTTTATCAATTTTTGCATCAAGATCTAAAAACTCCAAATTTTTGGGACGCCTTCTAACTAAAGTTGACTCA
This sequence comes from Triticum urartu, assembly GCF_003073215.2. Classification (NCBI taxonomy): domain Eukaryota; kingdom Viridiplantae; phylum Streptophyta; class Magnoliopsida; order Poales; family Poaceae; genus Triticum; species Triticum urartu. Next base: position 16,961,833 of record NC_053026.1, read on the forward strand.
TCTCCAGTCCCATCATTATCAAGATTCATATTGCAAAACAAGGATTTAATAGGGGATACATCAAACACTTTTAGATCTTCATCCTTATTCTCATAAAAACGTTCCGGTTTAGCGGCCATCTTATTTACTAAGGTGGCCTGCTTATCCGAGATTTCAACAATTAATTTTTTGAGATGAGCAATTTGAGATTTCAAACCATAAAATTCCTTAGACATATCATCAAGCTCTTTATTCATGAACTCCATAAAGCCTTTTTGTTCCTTAAGCTCGTTTCTAAAGAAATTATTATGCTCAAATTGTAAAGTCATAAAGCTTCTGACATTGATTTCAATCTCTTCCAACCTTTTAAGGTGAAGATCGCCAAATCAAGGCAGGGCCATAAGGGCAACAAGCAACAAGAGGCAAGCAAAAAGGGGGCAAACGGAAAGAGAGGTCGAATAAAACGGCAAGGGTGAAGTGGGGGAGAGGAAAACGAGAGGCAAATGACAAATAATGTAATGCGAAGGGTAAGAATTGTGATGGGTACTTGGTATGTCTTGACTTGGCGTATATATCCCGGGCAATGGCGCCAGAAATCCTTCTTGCTACCTCTTGAGCATGCGTTGGTTTTCCCTTGAATAGGAAAGGGTGATGCAACAAAGAAGCGTAAGTATTTCTCTCAGTTTTTGAGAACCAAGGTATCAATCCAGTAGGAGACCACGCGCGAGTCACCTCGTACCTACACAAACAAATAAGAACATCACAACCAATGCGATAAAGGGGTTGTTAATCCCTTCACGACCACTTGCAAGAGAGAGATCTGATAGAGATAATAATAAAATAATAAGATAAATATTTTTGGCATTTTTATGATATAGATTGAAATTAAAGATTGCAAAATAAAAAAGATTAGAAACTTATATGATGGAGAATAGACCCGGGGGCCATAGGTTTCACTAGTGGCTTCTCTCAAGATAGCAAAAGTATTACGGTGGATGAACAAATTACTGTCAAGCAATTGATAGAAAAGTGAATAATTATGAGAATATCTAGGTATGATCATGTATATAGGCATCACGTCTGTGACAAGTAGACCGACTCCTGCCTGCATCTACTACTATTACTCCACACATCGACCGCTATCCAGCATGCATTTAGAGTATTAAGTTCATAAGAATGGAGTAACGCTTTAAGCAAGATGACATGATGTAGAGGGATAAACTCATGCAATATGATATAAACCCCATCTTTTTATCCTCGATGGCAACAATACAATACGTGTCATTTCCCCTACTGTCACTAGGATCGAGCACCGCAAGATTGAACTCAAAGCTAAGCACTTCTCCCATTGCAAGAAAGATCAATCTAGTAGGCCAAACCAAACTGATAATTCGAAGAGACTTGCAAAGATAACCAATCATACATAAAAGAATTCAGAGAAGATTCAAATATTGTTCGTAGATAATCTTGATCATAAACCCACAATTCATCGGATCTCGACAAACACACCGCAAAAGAAGATTACATCGAATAGATCTCCAAGAGAATAAGGAGAACTTTGTATTGAGATCCAAAGAGAGAGAAGAAGTCATCTAGCTAATAACTATGGACCCGAAGGTCTGAGGTAAACTACTCACACATCATCGGAGGGGCCATGGAGTTGATGTAGAGGCCCTCCGTGATCAATGCCCCCTCCAGCGGAGCTCTGGAAAAAGCCCCAAGATGGGATCTCTTGGGTACAGAAGGTTGCGCGGTGGAAATAGGGTTTCGTGGTGCTCTCTGATGTTTTCAGGGTACGTAGGTATATATATAGGAGGAAGAAGTAGGTCAGTGGAGCCACGAGGGCACTAGTAGAAAAGGGGCCTATTGTCCCGGTTCGTAAGGGCCTTTTGTCCTGGTTCCTGAACGGGACTAAAGGGTCAGTACTAATGCCCTGTCCCTTTAGTCCCAGTTCAATCCAGAACCGGGACAGATGGGCCTCCACGTGGCCTGTGCACGGAGCCCAGGCAGGAGGGCCTTTGGTCCCGGTTGGTGGCACCAACCGGGACCAATAGGAATCCACACATCAGCATTTCTGTGGCTGGGTTTTTTTTGAAAGGGGGGGTTTGGGGGGTTAATTTAGGTGTTTCATATATTGTGTTAGCTAGCTATAATTAATAGAGAGAAGTGTCCTCTCTTATGTCCGTGCTTGGTCGACGCTACGTACTATACATACGTATAGAGAGGACTAGACGCGCTAGCTAGCTAGTGAGAAAACGAAGGAAATAGAAGATCGTCATGAACATATATGCATACAGAGAAAAGTGATATCGACCACCTCTCCTTCTCCGAGAGATTGGTCGAACAACAAGCTCTCGTATATCTATCCAACACTACCGGCTACATATATACAATAATTATCTCTTACAAATATAATCTCCTAACATACAGACTCATGGTCCACATAGTATTCTCTGTCTTCAGCGATCACGTGGTCAAGAAAGAATGCCTCCAATTCCTCTTGAATTGATCGCATGCGAGCTGGTGCTAGGAGTTCATCCTGCTTCTGAAACATCTAATTTGAAGAAGGGGGCCTATACATATGCATGCGATGTGCCCGATGATGATGATCTCCGCCGGGTCATTGTCGATGCAAGGACGCAATGCGAAAGTCAAAAGGAGAAGCTGAAGTTTGATCGCATGTTAGAGGATCACAAAAAAGGGTTGTACCCCAATTGCGAAGATGGCAACACAAAGCTCGGTACCGTACTGGAATTGCTGCAGTGGAAGGCAGAGAATGCTGTGCCTGACAAAGAATTTGAGAAGCTACTGAAAATATTGAAGAAGAAGCTTCCAAAGGATAACGAATTGCCCGACAGTACATACGCAGCAAAGAAGGTCATATGCCCTCTAGGATTGGAGGTGCAGAAGATACATGCATGCCCTAATGACTGCATCCTCTACCGCGGTGCGTACAAGGATCTGAATGCATGCCTGGTATGCAGTGCATTGTGGTATAAGATCAGACGAGATGACCCTGGTGATGTTGACGGCGAGCCCCCCAGGAAGAGGGTTCCTGTGAAGGCGATGTGGTATGCTCCTATAATACCACGGTTGAAACGTCCATTCAGAAACGAAGAGCATGCCAAGTTGATGCGATGGCACAGTGAGGACCGTAAGAAAGACAGGAAGTTGAGAGCACCCGCTGACGGGTCACAGTGGAGAAAAATCTAGAGAAAGTACTGGCCTAAGTTTGCAAGTGACCCAAGGAACGTATGGTTTGGTTTAAGCGCAGATGGCATTAATCCTTTCGGGGAGCAGAGCAGCAATCACAGCACCTGGCCCGTGACTCTATGTATGTATAACCTTCCTCCTTGGATGCGCATGAAGCGGAAGTTCGTTATGATGCCAGTTCTCATCCAAGGCCCTAAGCAACCCAACAACGACATTGATGTGTTCCTAAGGCCATTAGTTGAAGAACTTTTACAGCTGTGGAATGGAAACGGTGTACGTACATGGGATGAGCACAAACAGGAGGAATTTAACCTGCACGCATTGCTGTTTGTAACCATCAACGATTGGCCCGCTCTCAGTAACCTTTCAAGATAGACAAACAAGGGATACCACGCATGCACGCACTTCTTAGATGAAACTGAAAGTATATACCTGGACAAATGCAGGAAGAATGTGTACCTGGGCCATCGTCGATTTCTTCCGACCAACCATCAATGTCGAAAGAAAGGCAAGCATTTCAAAGGCGAGGCAGATCACCGGAAGAAGCCCGCCAGCGTACTGGTGATCACGTACTTGATATGGTCAATGATTTACACGTATCTTTGGAAAGGGTCCCGGCGGACTAGCTGTTCCGAATGACGCTGAGGGACACGCACCCATGTGGAAGAAGAAATCTATATTTTGGGACCTACCCTACTGGAAAGACCTAGAGGTCCGCTCTTCAATCGACGTGATGCACGTGACGAAGAACCTTTGCGTGAACCTGCTAGGCTTCTTGGGCGTGTATGGGAAGACAAAAGATACACCTGAGGCACGGGAGGACCTGCAACGTTTGCACGAAAAAGACGGCATGCCTCCGAAGCAGTATAAAGGTCCTGCCAGCTACGCTCTTACGAAAGAAGAGAAAGAAATCTTCTTTGAATGCCTGCTCAGTATGAAGGTCACGACTGGCTTCTCGTCGAATATAAAGGGAATAATAAATATGCCAGACAAAAAGTTCCAGAACCTAAAGTCTCATGACTGCCACGTGATTATGACGCAACTGCTTCCGGTTGCATTGAGGGGGCTTCTACCGGAAAACGTCCGATTAGCCATTGTGAAGCTATGTGCATTCCTCAATGCAATCTCTCAGAAGGTGATCGATCCAGAAATCATACCAAGGCTAAGGAGTGATGTGGCGCAATGTCTTGTCAGTTTCGAGCTGGTGTTCCCACCATCCTTCTTCAATATCATGACGCACGTCCTAGTTCATCTAGTCGACAAGATTGTCATTCTGGGGCCCGTATTTCTACACAATATGTTCCCCTTTGAGAAGGTTCATGGGAGTCCTAAAGAAATATGTCCGTAACCACGCTAGGCCAGAAGGAAGCATCTCCATGGGCCATCAAACAGAGGATGTCATTGGGTTTTGTGTTGACTTCATTCCTGGCCTTAAGAAGATAGGTCTCCCTAAATCGCGGTATGATGGGAGACTGACTGGAAAAGGCATGCTAGGAGCGGACTCAATAATATGCAGGGACGGGCATTCTTGGTCTCAAGCACACTACACAGTTCTACAGAACTCTACCTTGGTGACCTCGTATATCGATGAACACAAGAACAGTCTACGCTCCAAACACCCAGAGCAGTGTGACGACTGGATTACATGTGAACACATCATGACTTTCAGCAGTTGGTTGGAAACACGTCTCAGAGGTGACAACACTGTTTCTGATGAGCTGTACTCGTTGCCCAGGGGACCATCTTCGACTGTATTGACTTACAAAGGATAAGAGATAAATGGGAATACATTTTACACGATCGTCCAAGATCAAAAGAGCACCAACCAAAACAGCGGTGTCCGCTTTGATGCAGCAACTGAGAGGGAAAGGACACATATTATGGTTACATAGTGGACATATGGGAACTTGACTACGGACATGATTTTAAGGTCCCTTTGTTTAAGTGCAATGGGTCAATCTGTCAGGAGGCGGGGTACAGGTAGACCCACAGTACGGAATGACAACAGTGGATCTGAAAAATCTTGGGTACACTGACGAACCGTTCGTCCTAGCCAATGATGTGGCACAGGTTATCTATGTGAAGGACATGTCTACCAAACCGAGAAAAAGAAAAGATAAGGAAGCGAATACATCATACGATGAGCCAAAGCGCCACATAGTTCTTTCAGGAAAAAGGGACATCGTGGGAGTGGAGGGCAAGACAGACATGTCTGAAGATTATGAAAAGTTTCATGAAATTCCTCCCCTTCAAAGTCAAGGCTGACCCAAGCATCCTGATAAAACGATGAAGATTATCCATGGTTACGGCGCAATAAGCAAAGCACACAAGATAGAAAAAGTGAAGACTTTCTGTCCACAACTATTATGATGATACCATGCCAACTTTCAACCTTTTCCTAGTTCATTTGAAATGCATGTTGTAACAGACGAGTTTCCGTATGAAACCCTGATACTCGAAACAAATTGTCCGTTTTGTTGAAATGCTTTGAATGTTTTGTTGAAATGCTTTGAATGTTGCATTTTATAAACCTCTAGTATTATTGAAACTAAAATTATATAGAATTTATGCAACTAAAATTATATAGAATTTTCATAAAGAACTTTTTTGTTACAAACTTTAATAGCAAAAAGAATTATCATAAAATAAATTAAATAAGTAATTAGAAACAAAATAATATAAACTTTAATAAAATATATAAGTAGAAACAAAATAAAATAAATTAAAATAAACTTTAATAACATAAATAAAATTTATGAAACTAAAATTATCAAAGTATTTTCTGTTTAACATTATAAGCAACCTCTAGTATTATTAACTAAAATTACATATAAAATTGATGCAACTAAAATTATCAAAGTGTTTTCTGTTCAAAATCATTAAAAGCAAAAAGATTTTCATAAAGAACTTTTTTTGTTAGAAACTTTAATAGCAAAATAAAATAAAATAAAATAAGTTTTTTGTTAAGTAGAAACAAAAACAAAAAATAGGGAAAAATAAAAAATATGCCACCTACTGGGCCTCCATGGCCTGAATACGACTAGAAACCCATCCATGGGCCAGGATTCAGGCCCGCAGAAGGCCCAGTAGGCCCATCAGGCATACCAGTGACAATTAGGCCCGAAAGCATGCAATGGAGAGGAGCTCGAGAGGGGTGCGTCAGTGGGGCTTATAAACCACTGCACGCCCCTCTCAGCTAGCGAGGTGGGACTAAACATTTGGGCAGGGGCAGAACGAGACCTTTGGTCCCTGTTGGTGCCACCAACCGGGACTAAAGGGGGGCATTGGGACCGGTTCGTGGCACCCACCGGTTCGAATGCCCCCCTTTGGTAACGGTTGGTGCCACGAACCGGGACCAAAGGCAGCCGCTTCCCGCCTTTTGGGCTGCCGAAAACTGACCTTTGGTCCCGGCTGGTGGCACCAACCGGGACTAAAGGGGGCATTGGTCCCGGTTTGTGCCACGAACCGAGATCAATGCCTCGTCTATATAAGCAGGACTTGTAAATTTTTTGTTCAGTTCCTCATTCCCCCGCTGCGACGCCGACAGGCTGCCCCCCTGTCTCGCTATCACCGTCGTCGCCCCTGCCTCCGACATGCCGCCCCAACGCCGTCCCAAGCCGCCCCGACGCCGTCCCGCGCTGCCCCGACGTCGTCCCGCCCCGGACCGACGCCGTCGCCGCCCCGCGCCACCCCTGCCCCGACGCCGCCGGCCCTGCCTCCTCGTCGTCGTCGCCGCGCACCCTGTGAGCACTGCCCACCTAACCCCTCCTCCTCCTCCCTGTAATGGCCGCCGCCGCCGCTGCCACCGCGCCCCTATATATAGATGTTGTAATTTAGTTGTATTAATTTGGATGTGTAGTTTAGATGTGTAGTTAATTTAGTTGTTGTAATTTAGTTGTACTAATTTAGATGTGTAGTTTAGATTTTGTTCATAGAATTTTTATGATTTTTTCTGTTGTATTTTTGTTCATAGAATTTTTATGATTTTTTTGTTCATAGAATTTTATTTGTCAATTTATGTATATGTTCATATTGTGTATGTATAGGAAAATTGTGTATGATCAAAGTCATTTATGTATATGTTCATATTTAGAAGAAAAAGGAGGGAAAAGGGAAAATAAAAAGAGGAAGAAGGAGAAGAAGAAGAAGAAGAAGAAGAAGAAGAAGAAGAAGAAGAGGAGAGGAAGAAGAGGAGAAATAAATAAGAAGATGAAAAAAAAGAAAAAGAAAAAAGAGGAGGAGAAAAGAAATTTATTTCTTCTTCCTCTCCTCTATTCCTTCTTCTCTCTATTTCTTCTTCTTCTCCTCTATTCCTTCTTATTCTCCTTTTTTTTCTTTTTTTTCTTCGATCTCCTCCTCTATTCCTTTCTTCTTCTCCTCTTTTTTTTCTTCTTCTTCCTCTTCTTATTTTTTTATCGGGTATGTCGTTGTCGATATACCCCCCTCCCCGATAACTTTTAGTAAGTACTACTTAGAAAGTGCTTAATTAATTAGTACTTGAACTAATTGATTTAATAAAACTACTTTATTTTATTATATATAGAAGTAGTTTATTTTTAGTAAGTACTACTTTATTCTATTTATAGTAGGTGCTTAGTAGTTGAACTACTTGATTTAATAAAACTAATTTATTTTACTATAGAAGTAGTTTATTTTTAGCAAGAAAATTAATAGAACTAGTTTATTTTTTAGTAAAAGCAATTATTCCCGCATCGACGTCGACGATGCCTATCCCGCATCCTCGTCGTCCACTTGGCGGAGGAGGCCGGCTTGATCAGAGGGGCCATGTCCGGGACTGGGCTCCGCCCGAATGGTTTTGGGATGTGCTACCTTCCGGGGGGTGTAGGTTGGTGAGGAGCCAGCCCGTCGTTGACCCGATCCTTGTTTGGTGGCGGTCGCGTGGGCCAGTGACGGTGCCGAGGCTTCCGGACACCGCGGAGGTGGTACGTCACCGTGTCAGCGAGGAGGACGAGCACGTCTGTCGCTTGATACGTCTCCAATGTATCTATAATTTTTGATTGCTCCATGCTATATTATCTACTATTTTGGGCAATATTGGGCTTTATTTTCCACTTTTATATTATTTTTTGGGAATAACCTATTAACCGGAGGCCCAGCCCAGATTTGCTATTTTATGCCTATTTCAGTGTTTCGAAAAAAAGGAATATCAAACGGAGTCGAAACGGAACGAAATCAACTGGAGAAGTTATTTTTGGAACGAAAGCCACCGGATAGACTTGGACTCCATGTCAGGAGATACGGGAGGTGCTCACGAGGGTGTGGGCGCCCCCCCCCTGGGCGCGCCCCCTGCCTCGTGGGGCCCCCGTAGCTCCCCTGACGTACTTCTTCCGCCTATATAACTCCACGTACCCTAAAACTTCCAGAAGGGAGAATAGATCGGGAGTTCCGCCGCCAGAAGCCTCTGTAGCCACCGAAAACCAATCTAGACCCGTTCTGGCACCCTGCCGGAGGGGGCAATCCTTCCCCGGTGGCCATCTTCATCATCCCGGTGCTCTCCATGACGAGGAGGGAGTAGTTCTCCCTCGGGGCTGAGGGTATGTACCAGTAGCTATGTGTTTGATCTCTCTCTCGTGTTCTTGAGATGATACGCTCTTGATGTATCGCAAGCTTTTCTATTATATTTGGATCCTATGATGTTTCTTCCCCCCTCTTATCTCTTGTAATGAATTGAGTTTCCCCTTTGAAGTAATCTTATCGGATTGAGTCTTTAAAGACTTGAGAACACTTGATGTATGTCTTGCCGTGCGTAACTGTGGTGAAAATGGGATATCACGTGCCACTTGATGTATGTTTTGGTGATCAACTTGTGGGTTTCGTGACATTGGGAACCTATGCATAGGGGTTGGCACACGTTTTCGTCGTGATTCTCTGGTAGAAACTTTGGGGCACTCTTTGAGGTTCTATGTGTTGGTTGAATAGATGAATCTGAGATTGTGTGATGCATATCGTATAATCATACCCACGGATACTTGAGGTGACATTGGAGTATCTAGGTGACATTAGGGTTTTGGTTGATTTGTGTCTTAACGTGTTATTCTAGTACGAACTCTAGGGCTGTTTGTGACACTTATAGGAATAGCCCAACGGATTGATTGGAAAGAATAACTTTGAGGTGGTTTCGTACCCTACCATAATCTCTTCGTTCGTTCTCCGCTATTAGTGACTTTGGAGTGACTCTTTGTTGCATGTTGAGGGATAGTTATGTGATCCAATTATGTTAGTATTGTTGAGGGAACTTACACTAGCGAAAGTATGAACCCTAGGCCTTATTTCCTATCATTGCAATACCGTTTACGCTCACTTTTACCATTCGTTACCTTGCTGTTTTTATAATTTCAGATTGCAAAAACTATTATCTACCATCCATATACCACTTGTATCACCATCTCTTCGCCGAACTAGTGCACCTATACAATTTACCATTGTATTGGGTGTGTTGGGGACACAAGAGACTCTTTGTTATTTCGTTGCAGGGTTGCTTGAGAGAGACCATCTTCATCCTACGCCTCCTATGGATTGATAAACCTTAGGTCATCCACTTGAGGGAAATTTGCTACTGTCCTACAAACCTCTGCACTTGGAGGCCCAACAACGTCTACAAGAAGAAGGTTGTGTAGTAGACATCATCGCTACATGGTTGCGTTGGAGGGCAGGTTCGACAATACCTGGCAGGTTCTTCAGGGATCTCACTGGAGCGATCCTGTGATGGTTCCTTCTCTTTGGGTGTCCAGCGCCCGTGTTGATACCCGTCGGGCGCTACGGTTCTAGCTGTACTAGTGATGGTATATGTATGATAGTATTCGAGGTGTATTAGTGATAATATTCGACGATGTACGGACGCAAGAGATGATGTAGTTCTGCTTATAATTGAATGCATCCTAATTTTAATACTACTTTATTTTGCGATTTGATTTTGCTTATTGAATGCTCAAATTGGAAAACTACTCCTACTTTGAATGCTAAAATTGGAGAGCACTATGTAAGGCGTATGCATATGATTAGTTGATAGCTTATAGGGTTTTTGTTTTCGCAGAAATCTAGGAGCCCCCCTCCATCATCCCTGTCGTCGTCCTCGTCACCAACCCCCTCTGACCTCGAGGTGAGACCAGCCCAATCCTTTTTTAGAAAGATAATTAAACGATATTTCGGGTTGACTTTAAGTCTGTCGAGTCTCCACCATATATGAGAGGACGAAGAAGCCCGACTGTTGTCGTGGGGGTCATTTCTCCTTCTTCTCCGGGTGCTAGACCTTTGTTATGCACTAGGGGAAGAAGGAGTAATGACCATCACCGACGGTCGCAAATGTCAGAGAGGAATCAGTGAGGGGGAGTTCCACCATATATATATGAGAGGACGAAGAATCCCGACTGTTGTCGTGGGGGTCGCTTCTCCTTCGTTCCCGTGTGCTAGACATTTTGGTGTAATGCACTCGGGGACAAAGTGAGGAGCGACCATCACCGAGAGTCGAATATATAAACCACATGAGCTGAGAGTTTTCAAGAAAAGACTCGACAGACCGATAGTCAACCCGTGATGAATAATAATGATCTAATTTAGTTTCTGTAGTACATATATTTAATTGTATAAATTTAATCTTTGAATTATGAACGTAGGAAATGTCGTCATCAGACGACGAAAGTCTCCTAGGGGAGTGCAGCTGGTGCCACGACGATCGAGGTCTGTGCGACATGCCTCACCTGGACGATGATCGGCGCTTCAGCATTAAGCTCGAGGAGACCTTCGATGTTGAAATGGTACGCAATGACGACAAGTGTTTTTTCATAATTAAGCATGACTACAACTATTTCAACGTGTAATTTTCATCTTTTACAATTCGGGTAGCTTATCCCATGCCATGCAAGGCGCTATGTCTTGGAGATGATGGGTTTTCAAGACCATGAAAGTTTTGAAACAAAGAAAATTCACGTAAGGACTCATCATGATGTGGATTTTGAAGTAAAGCTGTACAATTCTGAGAGCGTAACCCATTTTGGTTGCAAAAACGGGAAGCACTTTGCAAGATGTATGGTTTTTATGAGGGTATGCTTGTCACCATGGATCTTGGTGATCCTGAAATCAAGCAAGACAATATGGACATTTGGGTCCTTGTTGATACGCCTCCAATTCTACCGCTATGTGAGTTTAGTTTCTCAAACATAGTTATTAGCTAATTTATATTGTTTATTTCAAAATAGTTGACAGCTTATTTCCATTGACGGCTTATTTTCATTCTTCAAAGAATGTGCGGGAGATGGTAGACAAAACCCACTACACCGATGGCTCCAAATTAACTTACAAGGAGAAAAATCATCTGGTCGGATTTTGTACTGACATTGAGAATTACAATATCTACAATCAAACTCCTCAACATTATGGTCAATACGTGCCACTAGTGCATGTGTTGAACTACGGTAACTACCATGGAGATACCCTAGTATGATTTTTTTACTATTACAACATCCGTGCATATTTTGCATACTTCTAAAATTAGTACATCATTGCTAACTATGAAGTTATTACTATGTTTTTCAACAGATAATCCCAGAGAATTGTGTGCCTCATTTGATGTATGAGAAAGGTAGCCTTAATGTTTTGAACATACAGCCAGGTCATCGTACGAATCTCAACTATCCATACCAGATTTCTAAAAGGAATGGAGACATGCAAATCAAAGGATGGAAAAAATGTATGGACAGTCGTAAGGAGGTTCTTAGAAGCAAAAGGAAGCGAAGCGCAAGAATTGGAGACAGGATGATCTCCATTCTCCATAATGGAGAGTCAGAGTCTATATTGTTTTATGCTATTTTACCTTAAAAAGGGTATTTAGGTCCTATCTAATACTGATGATCGTGTGCTAAGAACAATTAAGTAGGGTTGGTTTGATGACTATGAGGATGATGATCGTATGACTTGTTATTAATAACGAGTAGAAGTTGTATGATGATGATTAGTAGACTTGTTATTATATATGATGATGCATGATGCGAGCATGAAGAGTTATTATATATCAGCGGGTGAAACGAACATGCACCACATGTTGCATCACTTCAATCTAAGTCATGTTTAGGCATAGCAGTAGCAGTAGCACGGAGATAAGAGAGGACACATGTCTCTAGTAGCTACCTATATATACCAACCTAAATTAACCCCCAAAACCCCTAAACCACCTCCTTTCCAAAAAAACCAGCCCCTGAAATGCTGACGCGTGGAAGCTTATTGGTCCCGATTGGTGCTACCAACCGGGACCAAAGGCCCTCGTGCCTGGGCTCGCCGGAGCGGCCACGTGAAGGCCCATTTGTCCCGGTTAGTATAAGAACCGGGACTAAAGGTCTAGGGCATTAGTAACGACCCTTTAGTCCTGGTTCCCCAACTGGGGCAGATGGGCCTTATGAACCGGGACAAATGGCCCTTTTTCTATTAGTGCAATTGAAAGTTGTAGCAAATGTGAACTGGAGCTGTTGTGGAGCAAATTAGTAATAGTTGGCTACTTTTTTGTCGCTGCTACTTTGCCACCTAGATAATACTACTATACTTATCATGTTGCTAAAACTTCGTGTTCTGGACAATTTGTTGGTGGATGAGCACTATGTGATGCCTTCCTAAGTGCTCTACAGATATTGCTACTTTGTACGGATGCTTTCCAAAGTTTAGTTATTTGCATCACAAAAGTATATACTGTTAATCCAGGATATGACGTTCGATGGATGTGGAAGTTTATTTTAACTTGAACTATTATGTGCTTCCAAAGTATATACTATACTATTTTTTGTATGCTGCTCCGAACTGCTGTAGACTAGTACCTGCTTTATTAATTAGTATGCAATAGTAGTTTTGTCTGAGTTTGGAGTCTCAGTTAGTGACTTGATTAAGCATCTTTGGCCTGTGTGCAGAGTGGATCATTGGGTGGATTAGTACTTAAAGTCCACAAAAGTCAACGTCTTGGTTGTGATAAAAATTGTTTACTGAGAATTTTTTGGAAAGTAGTTCTAACTTTTTTGTTTCATCTATAGGGTCCAGTCCCATATATCTTTTAACCAGGTTCATGGTGAAGCCCAGGGTGCTCGTCGGTGATCACAAGAAGCAGGTCGTCGAGAAGGAGCTTGGCGACATGGTGCAGCTGTGTGGCCAGTTCAACTACCTATATTTAACCAATTGAATGAATGAGATAAAAAATAGTTCACCTCATCCGACAGCCTCGTCCGGCAATTTGTTTGGGTTGGTTTGCTATGCAGTACAGGCGTGGCCACCACCAATGCACTGTGTGGTTAAGGGTGATGGAATTCAACTCAGACCAACACCTTGGTCGTTCTTCTGCTGCCTGGCAACGGGTGTGTACTTTAGACTATTCGTAGCAATGGTAGCAAGCTGTTCAATGTAGGGTTCATGCAACATATAATGCAAAGTAGGTAGGTGCAGGGAGAAAGGTACTTTATTTGATTTAGTTCTCTCATGATGCTTGTGTATTTCAATCCTCTAAGTTGCATTTCAGATGGCCAATAGTATGGTATGATTTTTTTTCAATGCTTTTACTGGAATTTTCAATGTCTAGTTGCATTTCTTTTGCATCTGCTCACTGATAGAAGAACCCTGCTACTACTTCTTGGTGGGAATGGTTTGACATGTATGCCACTGCCTAGTATCATAAATATCCTAGCTAATTGATGACCCACAAGTGTAGGGGATCTATCGTAGTCCTTTCGATAAGTAAGAGTGTTGAACCCAACGAGGAGCAGAAGGAAATGATAAGCGGTTTCCAGCAAGGTATTCTCTGCAAGTACTGAAATAAGTGGTAACAGATAGTTTTGTGATAGGATAATTTGTAACGAGCAACAAGTAACAAAAGTAAATAAAGTGCAGCAAGGTGGCCCAATCCTTTTTGTAGCAAAGGACAAGCCTAGACAAACTCTTATATGATGTAAAGCGCTCCCGAGGACACATGGGAATATCGTCAAGCTAGTTTTCATCATGCTCATATGATTCGTGTTCGGTACTTTGATAATTTGGTATGTGGGTGGACCGGTGCTTGGGTACTGTCCTTACTTGGACAAGCATCCCACTTATGATTAACCTCTATTGCAAGCATCCGCAACTACAACAAAAGTATTAAGGTAAACCTAACCATAGCATGAAACATATGGATCCAAATCAGCCCCTTATGAAGCAACGCATAAACTAGGGTTTAAGCTTCTGTCACTCTAGCAACCCATCATCTACTTATTACTTCCCAATGCCTTTCCCTAGGCCCAAATAATGGTGAAGTGTCATGTAGTCGACGTTCACATAACACCACTAGAGGAGAGACAACATACATCTCATCAAAATATCGAACGAATACCAAATTCACATGACTACTAATAGCAAGACTTCTCCCATGTCCTCAGGAACAAAAGTAACTACTCACAAAGCATAAACATGTTCATAATCAGAGGGGTATTAATATGCATATAGGATCTGAACATATGATCTTCCACCAATTAAACCAACTAGCATCAACTACAAGGAGTAATTAACACTACTAGCAACCTACTAGCACCAATCCCGGACTTGGAGACAAGAATTGGATACAAGAGATGAACTAGGGTTTTGAGAGGAGATGGTGCTGATGAAGATGTTGATGGAGATTGCCCTCTCCCGATGAGAGGAGCGTTGGTGATGACAATGGCGATGATTTCCCCCTCCGGGAGGGAAGTTTCCCTGGCAGAACAGCTCCGCCAGAGCCCTAGATTGGTTCCGCCAAGGTTTCGCCTCGTGGCGGCGGAGTTTCGTCTGAGAAGATGGCTTCTTATTTTTTTCCCATCGAAAGACTTCATATAGCAGAAGATGGTCACCGGAGAGCCACCAGGGGGCCCACGAGGTAGGGGGTGCGCCCAGGGGGGTAGGGCGCGCCCCCCACCCTCATGGGCAGGGTGTGGCCCCCTGGTGAAGTTCTTGCTCTCAGTATTTTTTACATATTTGGAAAACGTCTTCCGTGGAGTTTCAGGACTTTTCGAGCTATGCAGAATAGGTCTCTAATATTTGCTCCTTTTCCAGCCCAGAATCCCAGCTGCCGGCATTCTCCCTCTTTATGTAAACCTTGTAAAATAAGAGAGAATAGGCATAAGTATTGCGACATAATGTGTAATAACAACCCATAATGCAATAAATAGCGATATAAAAGCATGATGCAAAATGGACGTATCACTAATAGATCATGATTTTCTCTCTTTTGCCTATGTCTCTTAGTGTGTTCCCCCTTCCTCTTTTCATATAGCATATTTTGAACATCATATGCTTTCAAAAATGTGTCATGCAAGTTCAAGTATAACTACTGCAGGAGTTCAAAAACCTAAACAATGTAAGATCAACCCAATTTCAAGAACTGTTTTCCTTCATAAATTGTATTTTTGCTAGTTTGTTATTATGGACAGTACAGATGCACATTGTTGTGTAGTACATGTGTCCATTGATGTGTTTGAATCCCTTCTGTTCACTTTGATTCCTACAGGTGGTTCAATGTGTCGAGCGGCAGCGGCGCTTGATCCCTAGTGGTTGCCCGCGCAAGGAGGATACAGGGACGCTACAGTGGTGGAGTTAGTACATGTAGTAGCTAGCTCAAGAAAAGGTATTGTCATGTAGCTTTGGTCTTACCATTGTGGTTTGTTGATTTTTTCGCATGTGTTATTGCATGGGAAAATGAAAAGGAAAGGAGTTTTCTTTTTACAATTGATGATGGGATTGCATGGCTTCATCCAGAAAAAAGTGTTATTGATAAACCAGCAGCAAGGATGATATGTTCATGAGCTGAGTCCACATGTTGTCATTTGCAAATCAATTTCTAAATGTGAGAAAATAAAAAAGTGAGACTCTGAGTATTGGTTTCATTGCACAAATAAAGTTCACATCCATGCCTTCTCGGACCTACATGTTCTACTTCTAATTTTACTGACACACTTAGTTTAAGTTTCTTATTTTAGTTCAGTACAATTTCTAATTTTAGTTAAGTTTAGTTTAATTTGTTCTATAAAAATATAGTACAACAGGCAATTCTACTGAGTGTTTTCTGTTGATATGTGCCCAAGAAACAAGAGATTGTTATGGAGTACAAGCACCAAGTTTGCAAACTATATATGTTGTATGATATATATTCTGTTCCTGTAGGAGGTTCAAAGACTGCCGTGTAGCAAGTTCAAGAGTTCAGTTTCATGAAAAAAGTAATTTCTTGGTCAGGATTTTGCAGGATCTTTGGGTTAGCAATGGTTACTTGGTTTACCCCCGGTGCTTGTCAGCAAATCGGGCGCTTGGCCAACCACAAGGCAATGCCACCAGGTAGGGCGCGAGACGGCTGCCAAGCACGACATGAGCCTTTCCGTCCCCATTGAGGGAGTCCTGGACTAAGGGGTCCTTGGGCGTCAGGCCTGTTATCTATGGGCCAGACTGATGGGCTATGAAGATATGAAGACCGAAGACGGTACCCGTGTCTGGATGGGACTCTCCTTGGCGTGGAAGGCAAGCTTGGCGAACAACTATGAAGATTCCGTATTATGTAACCGACTCTATGTAACCCTAGATCCCCTGGTGTCTATATAAACCGGAGGACTTAGTCCGGATAGGGGATACTCAATACCTTAGTCATATAGGCTAGAATTCTAGGGTTTAGCCATTACGATCTCGTGGTAGATCAACTCTTGTAATACTCATATGCATCTATATCAATCAAGCAGGACGTAGGGTATTACCTCCATCAAGAGGGCCCGAACCTAGGTAAAACTTCGTGTCCCTTGTCTCTTGTTACCATCAACCTTAGACGCATAGTTCGGGACCCCCTACCCGAGATCCGCCGGTTTTGACACTGACATTGGTGCTTTCATTAAGAGTTCCTATGTGTTGTCGCTGAAATGTTTGATGGCCCCTTCAATCATCGATAATGGCACTGTGTGCGGAGAAACTTTCCTCCCCGAACAGATCTTTGTGTTCGGCGGCTTCGCACTACAAGCCAACTCGTTTGGCCATCTGGAGAAGATCGAAAGCTACACCCCTGGCCATCAGGTCAGATTCAGGAGCTTGAACTACGTCGCGGACGTCCGTGGAGACTTGATCTTCGCTGGATTCGATACCGTGGTAGCGCTCCCGATCACCCTGATGATTATGACTTAAACTATCATCGGGCCGCATTCAGGAGATTGCTCCTGTAACCACTCTGGCCCTAGAGTTGGAGCAGGCCGCGCCACCCAAAGATGGGAGGATTAACCCCACCACGGAGGCCGCAGATTCCATGGCATTGGAGCCACATATGGACCTGGTCTCACTCGATGCTTATGCCACCGGAACACCGGACTCGTCTCCGGCTGTAGGTTCCGAACCACGCGAGCCCGCGGACGCCGAGCTTGATCGTTTATCGATCTTCGAATTCAGCGCCGCAGACATCTTTCAGCACTCGCCTCTGGGTGACGTGCTAAACTCGTTCAAAAGTTTTTCCTTAGCGGAGGACTCTCAGCCGAACTATATCCGGCTCGAACTAGGGGCTGACGATGGAGAATTTCTCTTCCCATCAGCCACCCACTTTATAGCCACGGTCGAGGATTTGACCGACGAACTTGATTACGACTCCTAGGACATCGACAGTATGGACGACGATGCCAGAAAAGAAGAAGACCAGAACCCACCGTTCACTGGACGTTGGACGGTGACTTCCTCGTATGACGTATACATGGTGGATGCACCAAAGGAAAACATCAGTGACGACAAGGAAGACCCAGTTGAGGATAAACCTTCTGAAATACAGTCCAAGCGCCGACGTCAGCGGCGCCGCTCTAAGTCACGCCGCACTAAAGATAGCAACACCGGCACTGGAGAAGATGACACTCCGGAAGGTGCTGAAGACAACGAACACCCCGTCGACACAACAAATGAACAAGACGAGCGGGAAGATGTGCAGGTTAGCCCTTTTAAACAGGCCACGCACAAAGATTCAGAGGATGACAGTTACCTTCCCCTCTCTGAAGATGAGGTGAGCCTTGGCACCGAGGATTTCATCGTGCCCGAGGAACCTCTTGAGTAGGAGCGCTTCAAGCGCCAGCTAATAGCCACTGCAAGGAGCCTGAAGAAGAAGCAGCAGCAGCAGCTTCAAGCTGACCAGGATCTGCTCAATGATAAATGGACTGATGTCCTAGAAGCTGAAGAATACGGCCTCAAGCGCCCAACCAAAAGCTACCCAAAGCATAAATTGCTACCTCGGTTCGACGAGGAAGTGCCGGAATATATACCACCATCATACAATGCGGCTGACCGACCACTGCGTGGTCGGGACAAAACGGCTAGTCATGCCGAACACCAGCCTGCCCCGCCTCGTCACTCAAGCAAAGGTAAATTCGCCCACGGCCATACATATGACCTCCGGCAGAACCTGAACAATAAAGCAGGACCTAGCGGATCAATCTACGAATCGCGAGGACGCACCTGGACACGTGACAATGGCCACCTATTTGGACATGACAACCCAGTCATGCGCAGGCCGAACACCATAGATGGACTCCATCAGAGCCGCGTCACGATACGGCCCGATACAGAGGCCCCGCACACCCTCATTCCTTCACTGATGAGGTCTTGGACCACGAATTACCTGAAGGATTCAAGCCCGTGAACATAGAATCATACGATGGGACCACGGACCCCGTGGTGTGGATCGAAGACTTCATTCTCCACATCCATGTGGCACACGGAGATGACCTTCATGCCATCAAATACCTCCCTCTAAAACTCAAAGGGCCAGCTCGGCACTGACTAAACAGTCTGCCTGAAAATTCCATTGGCAGTTGGGAGGACTTGGAAGAGGCTTTCCTCGATAACTTCCAAGGTACATATGTTCGACCTCCGGACGCCCCCCGTGGTGTGGATCGAAGACTTCATTCTCCACATCCATATGGCACGCGGAGATGACCTTCACGCCATCAAATACCTCCCTCTAAAACTCAAAGTGCCAGCTCGGCACTGGCTAACCAGTCTGCCTGAAAATTCCATCGGCAGTTGGGAGGACTTGGAAGAGGCTTTCCTCGATAACTTCCAAGGTACATATGTTCGACCTCCGGACGCCGATGACTTAAGCCATATAGCCCAGCAGCCCAAAGAGTCCGCCAGGAAATTCTGGACAAGGTTCCTAACTAAAAAGAACCAAATCGTTCACTGTCCGGACGCTGAAGCTCTAGCAGCTTTCAAACATAGCATCCACGACGAATGGCTCGCTCACCACCTCGGCCAAGAAAAGCCAAAATCCATGGCGGCCTTCACGGCACTAATGACCCTCTTTTGTGCGGGAGAGGACAGTTGGTTGGCTCATAGCAAAAACAATGCAAGCGACACCGGAACCCCTGAAGTTAAAAGTAACAAAGACAAGTCTCGACACAATAGATACAAGCACCGAAACAACGGTGACAACACCGAGGATACGGCGGTCAACGCCGAATTCAGTGGCTCTAAGTCCGGTCAGTGGAAGAAGCCGTTCCAAAAGAACAATTCGGGCCCATCCAGCTTAGACCGCATACTTGATCGTCCATGCCAGATTCACGGCACCCCCAACAAGCCTCCTAATCATACAAATAGAGAGTGTTGGGTTTTCAAACAGGTCATGAAATTAAACGCCGAGAACAGGGAAAAAGGATCGCAAAGCGAGGACGACGACGAAGAGCCATGGCAGCCGAACACAGGGGGACAGGAGAAGTTTCCCCCTCGGGTCAAAACGGTGAACATGATATATGCCACCCACATCCCCAAGAGGGAGCGCAAGCGTGCGCTTAGGGACGTCTACGCGATAGATCTAGTCGCCCCAAAATTCAATCCATGGTCGTCGTGCCCGATCACTTTCGATCGCCGGGACCACCCGACCAGTATCCGTCACGGGGGCTCAGCCGCACTAGTCTTAGACCCAATGATTGATGGGTTTCACCTTACTCGCATCCTTATGGATGGTGGTAGCAGCCACAATCTGCTCTATCAGGATACAGCACGGAAAATGGGCCTTAACCCATCAAGGATCAAGCCTACAAGGACTACCTTTAAAGGAGTCATACCAGTTGTAGAGGCCCGCTGTCGGTGTCAAAACCGGCGGATCTCGGGTAGGGGGTCCCGAACTGTGCGTCTAAGGCGGATGGTAACAGGAGGCAGGGAACATGATGTTTTACCCAGGTTCAGGCCCTCTTGATGGAGGTAAAACCCTACGTCCTGCTTGATTAATATTGATGATATGAGTAGTACAAGAGTAGATCTACCACGAGATCAGAGAGGCTAAACCCTAGAAGCTAGCCTATGGTATGATTGTATTTTGTCCTACGGACTAAAACCCTCCGGTTTATATAGACACCGGAGAGGGCTAGGGTTACACAAGGTCGGTTACAAAGGATGAGATATACATATCCGTAATGCCTAGCTTGCCTTCCATGCCAAGTAGAGTCCCATCCAGACACGAGACGAAGTCTTCAATCTTGTATCTTCATAGTCTAACAGTCCGGCCAAAGGATATAGTCCGGATGTCCGGAGACCCCCAAATTCAGGACTCCCTCAGTAGCCCCTGAACCAGGCTTCAATGACGATGAGTCCGGTGATACGTCTCCAACGTATCTATAATTTTTGATTTCTCCATGCTATATTATCTACTGTTTTGGACTATATTGGGCTTTATTTTCCACTTGTATATTATTTTTGGGACTAACCTATTAACCGGAGGCCCAGCCCAGAATTGCTGTTGTTTGCCTATTTCAGTGTTTCAGATAAACGGAATATCAAACGGAGTCCAAACGGAATAAAATCTTCAGGAACGTGATTTTCTCACCGAACGTGATCCAGGAGACTTGGACCCTGCTCCAAGGAACAAAAGAGGCAGTCACGAGGGTGGGGGCGCCCCCCCTAGGGCGCGCCCCCCTGCCTCGTGGGCCCCTCGTTGCTCCTCCGGCGTACTTCTTCCTCCTATATATACACACGTACCCCCAAACGATCAGAACAGGAGCCAAAAACCTAATTCCACCGCCGCAACTTTCTGTATCCACGAGATCCCATCTTGGGGCATGTTCCGAAGCTCCGCCGGAAGAGGGCCTTCATCACGGAGGGCTTCTACATCATCCTA